>NC_134366.1:124312755-124315255 GCF_035582795.1 Mycteria americana
TTAATCTTTTTGTGCTGTCTCCCAGCACTTTCATTGCTGTCTATGGATTTCACATGCAGGGAAAATCTGAGCCCAGCACTAAAGAGATGAGGACAAAAAGTAGTACCCATACAGTCAGATTAAAAAAAAGAGGAGTATTTTAAATATGCCCTCTTTCATACAAGACTCAGAGTTTCTCCGTGTTTCTGACAGGTAGACAGATAGGACTGTTCATTAAAAAAAAAATTGCAGCACATGTGTGAGCTGGGATATAGCAGGTTTTAGCAGTGAAAACAGACGAATCACTATGTGCAAGTGTATATTACACGCTGAACGACACTGCTGTATATAGCATTAACTTGTACTGCTTTACTCACCTCATACAACAGAATCCAAATTAGGTCCCATTATTACATTGAAGGCTCACACTCAATAGCAGTTAAGCTTCTTTGAATGGATTCCCTATTGTATAAAAAGTATGCCAGTCTTTGACTGCCAAAATCAATTAGTCACATTCATTATGCCTCTATTTATTAATGCTGTACACTTTATAATGCATTTGCTGCTGAACAAAGAAAGTTATAAAATATCAAATATGTGTTATGATTGTAATTATAGCAAAAGAAGTAATGATCTCTTTTAGTCGCTAACTGGTTACAAAGCTCCTGTAAAGATTACATTAGTGGTGACAGATTTATGATCTTTTCCAAGACGTAATCCTTTCTAGCGCACATTTTTCAACAGAAGAACTATGTGATTGGTTACAGGTTATTGGCTTCAATAGTTATATTCAGCAGAGATTATTGTGCTTCTGCCTCCCATAATCCAAACACACAATGTAATCTTAACAGATGCAATTTTAATCTGTATTGCACTATTATAATAAAATGGGGCACCATAAGGCTTTTTACCAATATAGGGTTTGGTGTTAATTCAGTGATGTTGAGAATGACCGACTAGTATTAAAATCCAGCAAATAATTAAACCTAATGTGAAAATGAAGGAAGAACAACATTGGCATTCTTGCAACGGTGGGTTTTGATGGCATTTACTATCAAGCTGTTACACCTTAACTTACAAAAAATTAATTCTAGTCATCAATATCATACAGCTAACAATTTTTCTGAATACTGCACAGTAGCAATTGGTACCTACATTATGTTTTACCTTCCCCTCATAGATGCTGCTGCATCCTACAGTTTAAAACGAAGGAAGATTTTTTAAAAATATATTATTAATATGAAGCAGCAAAAAGATGCTGACATATATGGAAAAATGAAAGGCCAGGTGAAAAACTTATGAAGGCTCCATATTTCTACCATAAACAGAGCATGTACAGAATGCACTACGTTTCCTAACCTTGGCTTCCACAGTATAGCTAGTGGCGGTACCCCAGTACTCCCGTCTTTTCCAAAAATGTGTCCAACTCCCTCTGCTTATTTCCACTGCTGACTTTGGCAGAACGCTCCATGTTCCATCCACCCTTTTTTATGAAAAAATATTCTCTCTTAAACTGTTTGTCTGCTGTAGTCCAGTCACAGCCTCAGTCATGAACTCTTTGTTTTCAAATTAGTTGCTACTTCAAAAAGCCGACTGGCATCAAACCGATTTCCTTTTAGGAATATAATCCATCTCTCTTAAATCCCCACTCAGACTTTTTTCCATAAGCTAAATAGGTCTCATTTTTCTGTCTTCACATTGTATTTTTTAAGAATGAAAAAATATCTTTTTACCAAATGTTCCTTTGAAACTTTTTTTATTTTCTCGTTCAGTTTTTTTCTCTACTATCCTTTACCCCACTTTGTATGCTCGCAGGAGATGTTTCATAATATGGTGACAAGCCCTCTTTTTTACCAGCTGGACCCTGGCAGTGTGACTCTCTCTGCTCAACGAATGCTGCCACATGAGGTTCTCCTAGTTTGGGCCTTGATCTTGCAAGTTGTTCACATGCTGCTAAACCCCTGTGCCCGCATGTGTAGTTTTAGAAACGGAAGTTTTCAGCAGCTTCAAGGCAGGGGGTCTCGGGCCAAGGTATTTTATGTTTCTGCTGCACTAAGGACCTATCTGAGAACCCAGTGGGGCCAGCCATACAAAGTGATGGAAAAGAACCAAGGCCCTGTGAAACACTGCTGTGCTGCGCTACTTGCTGGATGTGTTTGTTACGGTAGGTAACTGGGGCAAAAAGGGGTTAATGATATAGACCGGGACATTACCGATTTCTGTTTTTTCCCCTAGGATTAACTGCTGGAAAAATGGAGATAAATGGAGACAGTGAACCTAGCCAAATGCGAGTGGAAAAGACATGACGGAGAGAAAGAAAGGAGTAAGGAATAAAGACAAAGTCATGAAAACAGAGTACAAGACTGACCTTTTGGTCAGCCCAGGCAAAGTGCTTTACATCTTCTGATTTCTCTATTGCATTCTTTGCCCAAATCAATCTTTAATCTATTTCAATAACTCCCTCCTTACCACAAGTTTACCATTTGCAGATCAACCTGTTGTAGGATACTGCTAGTAAAAA
>NC_134366.1:124320255-124455255 GCF_035582795.1 Mycteria americana
ACCCCATGGATGTGCTTTAGAAGCCTGCAGTTCGCTGCTGCTCAAGTATGTGAAGAAGTCTTCAAGATAACCACATCAACTGAAATAGCTAACGTAGCAAGCCAAGCTAATTAAAACACAGTGAATTAGAACATAGCTACACAAGTAAAAGAAACTCAGAAAAAAACACAGAGCTGCCCACTAATACAGCTAAAAGAGCACCAGAGTCTTGCTACTTAATTGCACAGGCTACTGGCAGGCAGGTTTTAGCTACAACAGATGACTCCCCTTTAGCATCCAAGTCCTATGCAGACTATTCTAAATCAGAATTTATTCATTATGATGAGCTACTAAGAATTACTTCAGAATCTACAGTTAGTGTTAAACAATATTTGTTTAAAAAAGATTTGAGGGAAATCTTGTTAAAAATTCTGAATGGTATTGGAATTTTGAGCGTACGAGCTTGCCATTCTAAACCATTTGATTAAATTTAACCATAGGAAACTCTTCCAAGACCTAATGAAGCAGCAATTACATCTGAAGAGGGAGCCAAGCCAAGAATTCTACCATTCCAATAGCTCTCCTTTGAACATCATGCTACAATATCTAATCTGCTCAGTTTTGAGTTTACACATACAATAAATCTCTGAGCTTTTGGATTTGTATAAAATAAACCATATAGATGAACAATGTACTTAGTTTTTTTTTTTAATAAGGAGCCTATTGTTTAAAAAATTGAGATAGTTTTAAGATTTTTAATATTCCAAAAAAAGCCCTGTGCATGAAAGAGAATCCAGATGAATTTTAAAATTATGCAAGTGTTTTCTGGGTTTGGCTGAAAAGCAGATGCTGCCTCCATGCTCACTCCCCATCTTTCACAGTACTTTAATACGAATTTTGACAAATAGATACAAAATTGGGGAAAAAAAAGTGAAATAAGGATAGAGTGAATGTTAACATTTTTTAAAACAAGTGCTGGGCCTAATTCTGATTTCACTTGCTTTGTCACAAGCGTTTGCTCACACTTCATCATAATCACCTACTTGGTAACTTGCTGAAGACAGCGTAGCTGTGTGGTGTAGGCAGGATAAGAATCAATCCCACCACTTTCCCTTTTGATTAAAAGGAGGAACTGTTAAAACTGGATAATGATTTCATTTGTCATGCACTCAGCAAATGCAGATTGTTTGGTCTTTTCAGTAACGTTATTACATTGCACAAAGATGACCCTTTTTGTGATTTAAGATGTAGCTAGAGCAATCCAAGTACAGCCAAATCGATGGAGGCAATCTTGCTCAATTTCCAGTTTTCCAACATTTCTTTATTACATGTAATAGAACATTTTAGCATAATAACTCAGAGGTCTTGAGATACAGAAGATGGAGAAATAATGTTGAAAAGCAATTCTTCACATTTGGTTTTCACCACATCAAGCACAAACGGTGAACTTAAACATGAAAATACAATTTGCTCCTTCTAAATTCTACATCCTTATCTCTTGCAAAGAACACACATTCATTTCCAGTGCCTCAAGGTAAAGACTAAGGCATCTATCACAAGAACAGTGAGTATCTGAAGGATTTGGAAGCAATCTTTTCATAATGGAAGCAGGAAGGGAAGCAGGGTTACTCAAAATTCATAGAGATTATTAAGTTTACATCCACACAGCAGATATGGTACCATATTATTTCCCGTTCAACAGTGTTCTCACCTGCTGAGAATCTCTCTTTGGTTCAAGACAGCCCTTCATTACGAGGCATTAGCACTCTACTGCACAAACCAAAGTTATGCCCCATCAGTGAACTGGGCAAGCCCATAATACCCACACTCAGCTCACGAGGACTGTGTTTACCTATCTTTCGAGCCCTTCATTTTGGTGATTTAATAGGCAAGCAATTTCTTACTTCAGCAGATCTGTTCTATATTATCGAGTCAGGTATTTCTGGACAAATGTGTGGGTGTTTAAAAGACTCACAAGGCTCCCCAAAGCTCTGCCATATCAGTGGAGTATGCACTGACAGCAGGGACTCTTTATGACAAGAAAAGCTGATCAGCTGCAAGCTTTCCTATTGATGAAACCAACCCTTCACCCGGTCTAAACTAAGCCTGGGGGTTTTGTGTTTTTCTTCTTGGCCTTCTTTGAGGCCTGCAGAAAGTTATGAAATAGATTTTTCTAGTCCTCCCAGGAGCAAGGCCAGGTTCACATCTTGACCTCAGAAACAAAGCAGTCCGTGAAAGCCAGTCTTCTCTGCCTAACATAAAGCAAACTACAACATGCAACATAAGGCAATATTAAGAGTGAGGAATGACAAGCAATGTATCAATATTGGGGAGGAGAAATAATAAAACCTGGCCATATTAAAAATTCCAGTAACAACAGCACTGAACAATGCAATTTTGGCTCTGCTACAGTCTTCATTACCAAGGGTGGAAGCAAAGAGTACTTAGTTGGAAGGAAGATTTCAATCACAAGTCAACAAAAAAGGAATTCTTTATTGTAGAGCATTATTTATTTTTAGATATTTCAGTCATCTTTCTTACTCTGTAACCATTATAGCATATATCTGGGTACTGTAATGTACAGCCACATACAGACTCTCACAACAAGACATACTAATGAAAATACAAAAGAACCCTTACAAGACTGAATGTCCTCTCAGCCACATTGATGTAGATCAGCTCAGTCAACTGGGAGACATTGATGTGAAACGTGAGTGAGGAAAGAATTGGGCTCTGATTTTTTGAACAAGCTGCCCAAGTATATTTTAGAAATGTGAAGGCTGTTAAACTGTGGGTTCAGGAGCTTGGAAGACAACAGAGGTGTAAAAATGATAAACCCTGTTTTTCATGGTGAAATGGCATTAAGGAACCAAAATATGGTCCCAGGATACATAAATACTGAAAAGGAACTTGCTACCAAAAGCATCAATGGTTTAACACAAGTAAGAAACCAGATTCTTATCAAAGACCACAGGATTGGAATGGCTAGTTCCCATTAGCATGAGTGACAGTGGTGTTTGTGCAAATCCATGTATGCTGATGGAATATGGACCCTGAAATCTCCATGACCTTGATGTGCAATATTTATGTCTACACCTTTAGCGTCTTGCACATAATGAGATGCTATCTTTTAGCTTTATGCACTTCACCAGGCATTCAATTAGAAAAAGCAAATTTGGGGGGGGGGGGATTAGGGGGGGCAGAGAATGCTAAGCTATTTAGACAGAAGGTAGTGAATCAAAAATTGCAAAACTTCAGCTTTCAAAAATAGCCTAAGTGACCTCTTACAATACTCTGACCACTCCATCACAAGCAGGAGGCAACCCCTGTGAAGAGCGAATTCTGGCAAAGTTCTCTCTTCACAGATGATGCACAGCTTAAGCTATAATGAGTTTTTGGGTTACAAATGCTGAACGCATTAATATTCCTTGATGATAATTATCACAGTATAAGCACCTTTCCCAATGTGAGTAGCATAAAGCAACTGAAGCAGCATTTTTACTACATTTGAAACAAGCTGGAAAATGGGATTTTCTACTCTCATAACCTGAGGTCAACATACATCAAGCTATGCATATTAAATACGTCTACCCTATATAACTATATAGACCTTTCCATATATTCACACACATGCATGCAATTAACACCCTAATTTTTTGAATACTTAAACAAATACGCCATATGTATGAACAAGATTTCCCAAGCAAAATAAATCCAACATTTTAAATAGGACCCAAATAATTTGTAAACAGGCTACACTGCTATTTCTTTGAAAGTGAGCTATTTTTCTACAATATTAAAAAAAAAAAAAGCAGGTATTAGCTGCTGATACAAATTGAAAATTTAAAAAAAATATATATTAACCGAAAGTGAAAATAAAATTTGCAGAAAAACACTGCCTTCTACCTTCAGGCGTTAAACTAACCACTTCATGCGACACTAAGTGTGGCTTACAGCCACCGCAGATAGCCCTTCTTTTTTTAAGAACATTTGAAAATATAGTTCTTCAGCGGGCCCAAATTCTTGCACACAGCTCACAGATTAAGTAATGAGTAGGAGGACTGGAGATATCCCCAGGAAACAGAGGAGCAGGAGCCTCAAGCCAGGCAGCTGAGCACCTGCAAAGCTGGTCCTTACCTGTCGCTGCAGCCAGGAGAGTGCAGAACCGCTGTGCTGCCTCTGCATGGGGCAGGAATGTATTCGTCCAGGCAGCAGCAGCAAACCTTCTGATTTAATAGCCAGACAGGCTCACCCAACCTTTGTAGCCTACTCTTAAACATGAACAGGGGGAAAAAGGGTGCACGCCAGGCATAGCACTTAAAATCTGCGAGTTATCCCAAGAAATGGGTGAATACCCATCGCATCCCATATGGAACCCAAATTCCTTCCGAAGATAACAGGAGATATACCTCCTTAAACAGTATAAATGGGCTTGGCTGTATTTTAAGTGCAAGACATTTAATTATTATACAAGTACTTACTGAGGATTAATTAGCATACAACAAGGATCTGAAACATGCAGACGTTTGTCAAAGACGACAGGGTTTCTAATGATTTATTATTGTTTGATTAACAACATCATGCAGCAACTATGTTATTAAATCTCTATTTTGCATACTACAGAACCTAAAAGCGTTACCTAGTGATGTACTATCTTAGTCTCAGAAGAGGGTAACAACTTGATCTTTGCTTTTCTTTCACCCCCAACTCAGAAAATGTTCATTGTTACAAACGATGTACTGGTAAGGAGCCTTTAAAATATCACACTGTGAGTTGCAGGGTTTTTACTAAATGCTATAATACTGTTTTAATATTCTGTGCAAATAAACTCAGTGCAGCTTTATTCTAACAAAATGGGAGTCAGTTTGAACCCTTAATCCGAAAAATGGGAATCAATTCTGGTGTTCTGTGGGTGTGAAATCTGCTGAATGTATTTATGCCATGTTGTCCTGCACTTCCTTTAGGAAATATGCCATGCTACAACCGTTTCAAGAACGAAAGCATAATTTTTACTTATGTGCTGCAAAATGTCTCAAAATCCCATTTGAATATATGGCAAGGTTTTGAGGGAACCTTTGCTAAATATTTAACAGCACTATTGGCTTATTAAATACTGTAATGTGAAAGCCATGAAAGGATGATATAAAGCACATGCCATTTTTTTTCACTTAATATTGGAGTTCACTTTGAACATCGTACAAGCCTATTCATCAGAAGAACTGATGCATTCTAAGAAGTATTCCTTCTTATCAGATAAATGTAGCAATGGCATCTTGCTATTATAAAAATGATTAAATCCCTCCTTGGTTAATTGTGTAAGATCTGTTCCTCTGCAGTTAGAATCCCCTCTCCATCCTCCCTGTTAAAACATCTGAAAAGATCATGCCTGAAAATTAAAAGTGATGTAGTGAAATCAGGCTGGCACAAGATATATTGCTTATATGAAAAGCAAACCTAGGGGAAAAAAGGGTCAGTTACGGAACATGCAGCTTTGGTTTATCATACACAGAAACTGCATGGCTGACCATTTTACAGGTAGGAAACAATACGTTCCTCTGCACATCACAATGCATTTGACAACTACATAATACAGTGACAGTCACGTTAAAAATACAGAGGTAAGACTGAAAATATTCTATAAAAACAAACACTTCCATTAAAACAAAATCAAAGTAACTTGGTTCACGACAACAGATGTGTTTCAGTAGGAATCACTGAAAACAAATTTAAATCCACAATGAAATATATTAATATAAACTAACAAAAAAATCTCTTGGCATGGAATTGCCTGCAGAGTGTGCATTTATTCTGTAAACACTGTAACAATGATTATCTGTCCTTCCAGCTCTCAGTGGAGACTCCTGCTTTTGAAAATGTCTTGTGGTGACTTACTAAATTCAGGCTATTTCAATTAGTATTACTGCACATTAAAAATTAATTGTATTAAAGAGTGGATTAAGGTTTAAATTTCAGTTCTACAGTGTGTGTGCTAGAAATGACAGCTAAAAATCAATGCTCCGTGGCCCATAGTCGGAAGTTTGTACGACCGAATAGTGTGGAACTGGCGTCAGTTCTAAAAGAATTGATAGTTCAATTCAAGGTGTGTCAGCTCTAATTCCTGATTTAAATGGGAATGCTACACAGCCACAGTATTAAGTTAAAGAAGAAACTGAAAAAAACTGCCTTCCGATGAAAAAAATGTGTCTTCTTCATAAAGATGGAAAAAATCCAAATTACAGCTCAAAATTCACATGTTTGGTATCACTGAGGGAAAAAAGATGTTTTAATGGGATGATGACTTCATTACGGAAGATATATTTTTTTTTCCGCATTTAGAACATGTTGTTAAAATACCACCCGGAATTGCAATTTAGGCCCCAATCTTACAAGCACTTGAGAACTTATATAGCCTTATTCCTGTATAAAAGGAAGCTTGTGGCATCTATTCATGTGAATAAAATCACATGCGTACTTACATGTTTTCAGGATCAGACCTTTTCATTACAATGTCATTCATTACAATTTCATTCAGTGCCACACAAGCCCATTTAAAACTTTTACTGTGTGCGACAGACAGATGCAGGTACACGAGTGAGCCTGAGGACCCTGTGACACTCCTGCTTTGGGACACTTCTCTTCGTGCAAACAGTCCCGGCAAGGACAGCACCAAAGAATGTGGCCACTAGAGCCGCAAGCCGAAACACTTGGGAGCCCTGGTACTGTGCAAGTCATGCAATGGAGCTGTAGTTTCTACTTTCACCCCTCAGCAGAGCACCAGTGGGGATGCTGAATCCCCAAGCTGCAGTGGGAGGGGTGACAGGAACGTTGCTATCAAACGTATCAAAAGTGTTAAGTGGTCAGGCATCAGGCTACAGTGATGAGGGCATATGGGAATGGGCAACGGTTCCTGGTACCTCCAGTAAGTATGTTAGCCATGGTCTCCTGAGCTGCCCTGTTGTTGTAGAACACAGGACAATTTCTTGGCCTCCACATATAAGAAATCAACGATTATCTTCCACTTCATTGTCTGACAAATCAGTTAAAATTTGCCTTCATGACTGAATGCTGCTTTTGTACTGAAGAGTGCAGATTTCTGCCTTAGCTGTACTACTAACTGTACTACTACTGACTGAAGTAGTACAGCTAAGGCAGAAATCTGCACTCTTACCTTGCTGAAGCTTCTATTTAGACATTGTCACTCTAAGTTGGAAAGATTTTTGGAAATAAAATGTCTTTATTAAAATATTTGTATCTTTACAACAATAATAATTCTTATTACTTGGGTGAAACTGAATTTTGCAGAAGGTTCCTTGAGATCATGGCACTGGATGATAAACTGACACCACTGCTATAATTCTTCCTCTGAACGTGAACACAGTGCCAAAAGGAAAGGAAACAGCTCAAGCAAAATCATTTTTGCACTCTTCTGTATTGTAAAATGTATGGGGAATAGCAAGAAGGGAAAAAGCATGTTCCACTTGTTATAAATCTAGTATTGTTCCTGTCTGAAAATGGTTAGCAAGAAATGCCTGTCACTTCTATCAACAACAAACCGATTTTTTTAAGAGCAAATGATGAAGAACACCGCAAGTCTGGTGAACAGACCAAGCTGGCATCACTAAAGTATTGCAAAGCCACCCAGGATACCAGAGCCTGGAATTGAACAGTCATTGGTGTGTACCTAAGAGACAAGTTGATGTCCAAAATGTTTTTAAAGATCCCCTGTGCTGCACGGATGTCCAACAGCAAGTTTGGCATCAAGAGAGTAAAGAAGATGGGTTGTAATAACAACAATAAAAAAATAATCTGGTGCAAATGGACCCCAAGGTGTAGTAGTCATCCCCATGCAACAATCACCCTTCACAGCAATTTACTGATGTTGCTTCATTACAATACAGCATACAAAGGGGGCAATATTAAGGCATACTATTTAAAGCTACAAGATCTGTGGTGCCAGCTATAGCTGGTACTGAATCAGGACTATAGACTACAAAGACGGTAATTTCAGCAGAGAATACTGAAAAATGAAAATTCTCCTGAAGGTGCACAAGTGTGTCATTTTTACAAGACTTAGCCGAACGCCACAATAAGCAATTGAAGCTAAAGGCTGCCAATACGTTTTATAGTGTGAACCCACAAATTCGTTACAAAAGCACAGCAACAATTCGTTGCAAATTAACGATAGCCAAGGAAGACAGAGAAATGCAACTGGTTTAGGCAAGGGAGAAAAGAAATGTTTTCATATGATAGCAGAATACAGAGAAATTGAGAAAGAGAAATCTGTGCACGGTACAGGACCTGCAGAGTAGATGGACCTTGAAGCAACTTTCAGAATTGCAGTGACAAAGGACAAATTCTGAAGAGGAATAAGGCAATGTTATTGACTCATGGAAGCCATCACGATTTCTGTTAACCCTCTTTCTGTTAACTGGTTCTGACTGGGGAAGAAATGAAGGACAATTTTTGTTGTGCGAAGAAGGTGATGTCAAGAATAGAAATCAGCTGGACCGCATCTGTGAGAAGTGATGACATGGTAAAAGAGGAGGAACAATTTTTTTTAAATTGGCCTCTGAAATGGATAGGAAACATGAACCAAATTTAGGAGCTCTGAGGCAAGTAGAAGAATTCCCCAGTAGCCAAGAGATAATAAAAACCACAAATAATTTAATAGCTTGCTATTTACAGCATTACAATACTTTCCCTTCTTAATGTACATTAACTAATTTGTCTTGAAAAATCTCTGTAGGTAAGTACTGTCTCCATTTCACATTTCAATGACTTGTTCTACTCTAGTGAAGAAGTCATTGGGAATGCTGGAACTACCACAAATTTCTACCCATTCACACTCCCGTTTTGACGTTCTGAAACAAAAGTTGCCTTTGTAGCCTGTCAAGCAAAGACTTGGAAAGCCAGACTTGGAAAAAATGAGTTCCCCCTCCAAACAAGAAAGAACAACACCATAAAGCAAAAGGAAAGAGAGAGAGACTGTGTCATGCCATGAAAGAGTTAACTGTATTTTGTGGGAGACAATGGCATAGGAAAATTTGGAGTCGAAGAGCCTTCCAAATCTGCTTTTTAAGGAGATGAATGGGAAGGATACATTTAAGAAAAAGGGTAGCTAGAGTGTGTTGAGAGTGCTTCTCTTGTCAGAGAAGAGAACTTCTTCTACAGAAGCTTTAGGTTGAAGGAGACAAAGAAAATCACCAGCCCACAAAAAGGCTGGCCTGGAGGACTCATTGCAAGGGTTGAAAGAGATGCACATGCAGCACAAAAGTGGCAGTTGATGTAAAATACAATAACCTAGGTGACATATCATAGAAATTAGAGTCCTATTTTCTGTCACCTAATTTATTCCCATGCACCACCATGAAGGATTTGTCCTGGCGGTACAATTCCGGTCTGTACTGCCAGGCACACTCCATCACCGGTGCAAATGCAGCAGCAGGTAGAAGCAGAGAACTTTTCCATTATTAAGAAGTATCCCTGAGATTAAGTTTTCTAGGCTAGCTCTCTGCCCACGCCTATTTATTTCATTTTTCACTTATTTAATTTTATTTTCATTTTGTTTTCATTTTAGCCTTCCTTTTTTAAGTTCAGCTATATTTTAATCAAAAAGGTTCAAAATACCATCCCTGTTAAGTCTGACTTGAAGAATAACAGCACACAAGGAGCAATGTGGGTTAAGAGTTCAAATTTGGCAGGGAAATGTCACTCAGCTGAAAAGAAGAGTATTTAACTGTTCTGGTGAAAATTGGTTTTGATTTGATCATGTTATGACAGTTTGCAAATCCCACTTTGCACTAAGTGATATTTGGGTTAGGCTTTTTAACCAAACTTTGAAGCAAATGGAAGGCTGCGTTGCCTCTCAATGACTAACTGAACAAGGTAGTAAACATCAACACCTCCCAAGTTGTTCAATGAATTACACAGTGCGCTGCAGGAGTCTCATCTGGGGGGCTTGGAGGGGATTTTTTTGCACAGTTATCTAATGTCTTGGCACTCGCATAGGTGTGCAATGAAAAGCAATGAAGCCAGAAGCACAGTGGGTTCATTGTGAAGGTTGCCTGCAAGAGGGTTGGGAGAAAGGGTGCCTAGCCAAACAGCTGGATATTAAGAATATACCGCTGAGGTCCTGAACTACAACATTCTAATAAAGTGCTGTGTGAGAGAAAATTCAGATTGTATGGCTAGGCACTGAAAAAAGAAAACTGAAACAGGATGTTACAGGCATATCCTTAACTCTAGCCACTGTACATGTGTTTTATGATTGCTTTTGATTCTACAAATATACTATCCCTTTTATCATTCAGTCTAACCCAAACACGAGACTCATACCTTTCAGTATAAACACAGTGAATGAGGCAGTGTTTTGAAATAAGCTTTGTCCAATACACTATGAATAGCATAGTCTGTAAAGTCTCTTGGATAAGTACCACATATATCGGATTATATTCATGTAATAAAAATAATGTGTTATGGGGCTTTGCACCTTTGAGCAGGTCTCCTTCACTCTGCCCACTGCTTCATTTCCTCTGGGGCTTCTCCTAATGCCCTGAATTGCACAACGTATTCAAACAGGAGCTTAGTTAAGAAAAACAAATCTGCCAAAAGGAATGTTTCTTCTTCCTTTCTCCCTATACATTGAATTTACCTCTATAATTACGTTACTTTAAGGCCACATGACAGAATTACTCAGTTCTGCCCCATTGATATGTTGGTCCCATGGCTTTACTTGCATGTTTCACTAAGAGGGTGTATAGTAATTTTTCACAGGCAAGAGTTCCTGAGATTGCACTTTAAGGGCTTGACATTTTTGTGCACAGAAAATTTTCATTTGGTAATATTTACATTTCTTATTTAGCAATTAGATTTTTTTTTTATTTCACAAACATTTATACCTGGTTTGCTGGTCGCTAAAGCAGCTGTCTTACAAGCTGAAGGACATGATAGGCCATTCAGCTTGTACACACATGCGTACACCCGTGTACATAAGAAGAGAGTGCATTCAGTCATAAAACAACTTGTATTTTAAGTAGGTATTACTGTTTCACTTTACTATTGATTTTCCACTGGCTCCACTTGAAGAAAGTAACTCTACATGTGAAAAAGGGTGTGCAGGAGTCTCTTCTGACCGTAACATGGTCTATGAGGCACGCAAAATTAAGGATTTTTACCTAAATATAATTCTAAGCTCCCGTAAAGGCAGAATTAAAAGTACTGCTTACTGAAAGCATGGTGGTAGCTCGACCACTATGCTGAGGAGACAGAAGGAGTTACTTTCCTCAGTAAGGATCATTGAGTGTGTCACTGGTTAATTCCTGTTCTATGCTCCTCATTAGCATTACTCTCAAGTTTCTGGTTATCATATCCGAAATATTAAGACATAATAAGTACGAAGGTGCAGATAATTGGATATTAACCAGAACATACTTGACTGGGCAGGAGGTAGGGCCTTGCTTAAACTAATCCTGAAATGTATTAATCACCAATTAATGAATGGGTTTCAAATTCATTTTCTATTATAGAACACCTCTGAGTATCTGAGCTTTTTCTAATAAAATGAGTTGGAATAACAGGACAGGAATAAGAAACACTCCAATTTGAGGCTGGTTTGAATTAATTCCCTATAGCTTGTTGTTAAGTTCATTGAAAACAATAATCCTGGTATGAGTGTCTTTCTTTATAAGGTTGAGAAAATAACCATATATTATAGCACTTATAGGCTCTATTTGCAGGTGCAAATGGTCATACAGAGGCTAAACTCAGAACAGGGCTAGTTCACTGGAGAACTGCTATAGCACTATCTGTATTTCTTAAGAGCAAATATAGTTCTATAAGATAAGCAGCATAAGACCTGCATCAACTCCAGATGGATGTTGCCAACAGTGTGAAGTGTGAAGACAGGTATACATGTATGTCAACTTCTGTAAAAAGAAAATTCAAACACCTCCTCTCTCCACCCCGGGCCCAAAAGGTGGTCCACACCAGTCTACTCTGGCAACCTGGGCTTTTGGAGGGTGGAAGAAGAATGGTGGGAGGGCAAATACTCAGAGATTATGAAAGCTGGTTAAGAAGCCCGGTGGGGGTGGGGGGGAGAGTGAGGGAGGGTAGTGTTAAGCTTAGAAGCCCCAGCTTCGGACAGCTTTGCTGATTTTGCATTAAGCATGCACCCTTAACCAGCATTACTAACTAGCTTGACATGGTTGTTCTTTTCTCAACTAAGAGGCTAACCAGCTACACACAGTTAATCTCTAAATAATGGATGTTTCTGTTAACTGGGCATATTTAAAATCCAAATAGAAATGCAAAAACCAGAAACAAAGTCTCAAGTCGTGTCCCCCCCCCCTTTTTTTTAATATAATATTCTTACATGTCTGGGATAATTTTTAAATGGATACTTTAGCATTTTTATTATTTGAAATGGGTGCTCACTACTGCACCAGAAAAAAACCACCAGAGATCGTTACTGTTACTAATGAAGAAAATTATAACAGACATGGTTGAAGTACTATTATTCCCCTTTCTCTCTTCTTGCTGTCCTCAGTGTTATTTACATTGATGTGAGTTGCAAGTAAACCAATATTATCCATCTCTGTGTTTTTTCCTTAATTTGTTGACTTTAATTTTAGTAAGTCTTAAATAAGCGCTTACTGAAGATGAAGTAAGATATGCAAGCAAGTAGTCCTTTTATCAACAATTTTGCCACAGAAATACACAAACATTTCAATGGCTCTTCATTAGCAAACAAATCAACAAGTGATATTTTAATGCATGACTTTATTCCATCTCTGTAGGGACCGTAGTTGAGAGTGTGATGTACAGTACAGAGAAAGGAATCATCAGCCACAATGTCCCAGGGCTCTATCCATTGAGGACTTCTCAGCCTCTGCTTAAAGAGTGCATTTAATTGACTGATAGACAGTAGCTTCTTTGTTCACAGAAGACAGCGAAGTAATGGCAGCTTGAAAATCGTACCATCTACAGGATCTCCTGAGACTAGTAACAGGGGGATATGTGTCAGGAATAAATAAATAATCTAATTATTAAGCCACTTCCTGTCAAGTTAACTCCAATTTGTTGGCTTTTGAAGGCAACAAAACGAGGCATTTTTCCTCATTATGCTTCTCTTTTTATACCACTGGTAATCACAGGCGGATTAAAGGGTGCCTGATTGGTTTTTTTGTCAAGGAACTGAGAAGCAGCCAACAGTACAGAAAAACAGAGTTGGGGTTAGAAGAAATTTCATGCTTGTCTCCTTTCCAGCTCCCTAACAGCCCACACTGCTGCCCCATACAGTGCTGCCAGCTGTACAGCAAATGTGTACCCCTCCAACGGCGGCCTACCAGGCCACAGGCTCCATCCTGAGAGCTGTGAGATACCTTGCAATCTTGGCAGGTAGCTACTGCTGTCATAGGCATAATTCTAAAGGTGACCTACGAAACCCCGTCAGCTCACCAAATGCAACAATATGAGCAGCTGAAGTTCGACACCCACTCTCCATATTGGCTTCTTTTGTTTCGCTTCCTGCGCTTACATCGCAGGGAGAAACCTCGGGACGTACTCCCTCGAAGAATCGGAGGCTTCTCTGCGAAGAACAGGGACGATTTAGAAAAGCGATGGTGAGGCTACCCTCTGTGCCGACAGCTAAACACAGCCCGAAGGAATGTGCTAAGGCTACTGATAAAGCCTGCGATACAAATGGTCAGCAACAAAGAACAAAAGGCAAGGCTGACACCATGCCATTAATTCAGCCCGTCGTGCTTAAGTATTAACATGCACGGTGTATCGCTGCAGCGGCGCGGAGGAGAATCTTACAGCAGGTAGAGGGAAAGGAACAACTTTTGTACTGCCTGGCATTACCTTTCGGTAGCGTCCCCTTCATCAAGTGCTATTCATACCACAGGCATTTCTGCTGGGAAAATCCAAAGCTTACGTGCGCTTTGCTGCATTTCTTTACAACATGAACTCCAGCCTGAATTGTGGACGTTATTCAAATGCTTCTTTTGGTGGTATTACCATTACTATTATTACTACTACTACTATTATTTAATAACAAGACATTTTAATTCTATTTTATTAGAATGTTTTGAGTCCAAGGTACCCCCCCCCCCCAAAAAAAAAAGGGGTGTTCATAGATGTTTGCACACCGTGTCCTGACTTAACCATTTGTGATTTTCAAAGCCAGGATTTTCTTTCCTAAAAGCTGCCTGAAAAAGCAAGCAACCGTTCCTGCTTCCAGCCCCTGCGACGAAGCGCCAGCTCCACGCAGAGCGGCTCGGTGGGCGACAGCGCGCAGCCGGGGCGGGGGTGGCGGGGGGCCTGTCACCCCAATGGGTGACACACGGAACCTGAAGCCCAGTGAACGCTGCCGCTCTAGCATGTTTACAGCTGCCTTTGCCGTTTCCGAATACATCTTGAATTTTTTGTTAAATTGCGCAGATAATTAAAGCCTCTTCATATTTACAGTCTGCTTCATTGGTACCATGAATTCTGTTTTCAGTTACTGTCTGCAAATTCCCTCTCTGCACAATTTCATACTAAGCAATAACACTTCATTTTACATAAGTTTTATCTGATGTCCCCATACAGAGCTGCCAGCTGTACAGCAAATGTGCAGCTCTCAAACTGAGGCCTACTAGGCCACAGGCTCCATCCTGAGATCTGTAAGGCACCTTGCTGTCATTGGCAAGCGTTCCCTGCTATCGCTGCTACCATCGCTCCACACTACACACAACTTAAAATCATCTGATTATTAGAATTTGTGGTCCACACTCCATTTTATCCTTTATTTAATCTATCCCCAGATCACACATTTGTTTAAATGTTTTGGCTGGTTTACAAATCATGCAGCCATCTGCACAGTAGGTGTGACACCATTTTTTAGACAAAAGTTACATTACAAAACAACAAAGATAAAGTCATTTGAAATGCTTTGGTGTTTGTTATTCTGCCTGGTTTGCTTGGACCAACTCTAAGAAATAAATAGAATTATCTGTGTAAATCGATGAACATCTATGAAAAACAACACCCAGCAGAACGCAGAGCTTGCTCCATTACCTACGTTAATACCATGACAGCTGAGGAGAGATGACCTGGCCCACTTCTCATCTCTCCTGTACAGATGGCTATTAAAGAGAAAGTATCCCTTTTGTATGGTCCATGCAGAAACCCTTTATGGGCTTTTCAAATAAGCCAGCATTGCCCACAGGAGAGTAGCTTCCTGTTAGTATTAAACAGCCCAGATTTCGTCTATTTTGTAACCCAGCTCCTCACAAAATAAACCTACGTTTTCTCAAATTTAACTCCAAATGCTGGTTTTCCTGGGTATTTCAATTACATCTCCTCATTTTGCAGACAAGGTGACCAAGTTTCCTCTAACTTTTAGACAACTTCTTGCCAGCTCTGCCTGTAAATAGGAGATTCCCAGGCATCCAAATGATTTTCTGATGCTAAGAGGGTATGATCTGTCTCTTCACTATAAATTGACAATTTCCATTTCTTACTACTCAGGAATCAGTGAAAGACGACTGACAAAATGAAGTTTCCACCTCCTTCCTCCTCTACTGTGTAGATGCATATCTTTGGATTCTTTTTCTCCAAACCTCGGGTAAGAGGGACTTCACAATGTCAGTTTTACTGTAGAGCGATTAAACTGACATTCTGAAGATGTATTACTTGAGGTCAACATGGTGCAACAAGTATTAGTTGCCCAGCACAGCCTTCTGCGTAACTGAAAGGAAAATCATGGGTTTTAATGACCTTAGGCATTAGACAAATAACAGAACGCGTGAATGCCACGTGCTATTACAACCAGACTAAAATTTTCTTGGGCTCCAGAAAGCCGACTGAGGTATTTCCTTTGTCCTGACATTAGGGATGATGTCCACACGTACCATAATGTACGCTGCACAAATGTGAGGCAAATAAGATGATTTATTTTTATAGGTTTATTATGCATGCAGTTAATACACGCATAATGCAAACATGCATATCCACACAACACACAAGCGTATATACATATTATATACTTATATCACTGTCACTGAAAAAATCAAAAATCATGAGTTGCACTAAAATGTGTCTTTATGTCTTCTAATGGTTGCATACCACTTGTTACTGTAAAACACAGCTGTAAAATTTCTTTGCAGAGAAATTAAAATGTTAGATCCCACTGTCTACGTACTCTTCTTTTTAAACTACAATTGTTCCAGCATAGATTTGTTTACTTGGGGTTTAATGAAGTATTTGATGGTGTAAACTAGAATTCTTCTTGTCAGCTGCAGGGTTGCTTCATCCTGTTTTCCCATTTGCTTCCTAACTTTGGTGCTCGGCACCTTTTTTTCTTTCCCTTCATTTCCTCCTCCTGCTCACACCTGCTACCTCGCTCAATGCCACACAACATCCTCCCCTCAAAAACAAGCTCTCCCCCTCACCACTTCACAAAACGTGTTTTATACATGATACTGAAAAGGTTAAAAAAATAGAAGTCTGTTTACTTATCAGAAACGACCTATATAGTAACTGTCAAAAGTAGGGTTGCAAAAAGGTACTGAATCCTGTCCGTTACACCCTTCCCCCTTGCTCCCTGACTTTTCAGAGTGGTAGTGGCTCTTGCTATGACACTGGGGCTTGCTTTCTCCATCAACAAAAGTAGCAGCAAACTACAAAGATTGTGGCTCTTTCCCCCTTTTATCATTTTCTTTGTCAGCCTGATCAGTCCTCAATGGTAAATGTGCTGCTCTGTTGTGCACAGCCAGCGGCTTGCAATTTGCTCACTATGTTTCATGAGACAGTTGTTTGTGGCTGTTTGGAACACATTTACCTCTTTGGGGATTTATGCGCTAGTTGCAATGCCAACCGCCATAGTGATAGAGATTTCTTTCTAACTAAAATAGATAATTAGAAGCTGGTAATTATTGGTCAAGAATTATCAGAGTGAAAAAAATTAAGCTCTTCATAAATAGTTCTTGGCAATGTCATCTCTTTACATTATCTCATGCCTAACAGCACTTTACTCAGAGCACTTACAAATTTACACTACTGCTGTTGAGCCTCATAATTTTATATGGAGTAATTCCTTTTCTGAGTTAAACATGTCCAAACTCCCCCAGTTCTGATCCACTCTGTGTGTGTAAGTGTGCAAAATCCTAGGCAAATGTTATGGCAACTGTTTAGTCTATTTACACTGAACTGCATCAGATACTACAGATGTAAAAGAATCAGTGGAAGAAAAAACAATGTTTAGCTTGTCTGCTTAAAATAACAGGGAAAATAATAGGAGGAGCAGTGGAGTGCAGCAAATAGAACCCGAACAATGGCAGACTCTCTTCCTACCCTCTCAGGTCAAATGCCAACTGTAAACTATGTGAGCAAAACAAAGGGATGCCAGAAAGCCTCCCTCTTCTCCACAGACACCATGCACCCAGAAACAGAATTTTCTCAAAAAAAGCTGCTAAAAATGCTACATATTCCACTCGGAGGGAAAAGTAAAAGAAAGAAGGCTGCTGAAGAATTACCGTGTTTGCCAGCGCTTTCTAAACCCATATGAAACACGCCTGGATTTACGTTTCCTCCTTTCCCACTCAAAAGCTGAGAAATTGTTTTACCAACAGATTTCAATACACACGCCGACAAACATGTTTTCATTTGGCAATCACCCTCATGATTATCCAAACAAAAGTACATGCTTACATCTAGGTCCAAAACAATGCCTAAACAGAGGGCCTATTTAAAAAAGCCCACAGTTTGCCTTGCTTTCTGTCTGCTGGCATCCCCTAGCCTAAGCTTGAATCAGTGTGTAGTTTAAGCAAACACAGGCATTGCTTGACGAAGCACAGTGTCTAGAAATATGCGGACAGATCTGGCAGTCAGAACTCTTGAACTTTCACTCACTTAATGCTAGCCAGGAATTCCACTTCTTTGCCTCTTTCTCCTCATCTATTCAATGGAAAAGGCTTATTGCCCTGTCCCATCACAAAGATGTTGGGAAGACTTGATTAGAGGCTGCAGAACAGTTTTAAAATGGGAAGTTCTAGAAGTAATGAACATGTGGTTATTAAGGAAAGCCATCCCTATGATATCTTTTCAATATATAACTTGTATAATAATGAATGTAAATTGTATAGTTGTCAAAGATACTTAAGGTTACACTTCACTGGGTCATCTGCAGATTTTATTTTCCATTAGGTGGCATAATCCCTCTTGTTGAATTGATTGAAACATATAATAAAATCTGTAAAAACACTATATACCCTCCTAACAAAGAAGAGTAAGAGGCTTTTCAAACAGCCTCTAATCCCTCTTCCCCTGCTAAATGTCTAGTTGAGATTATATTTGATTAGACAAAAACACACACATACACACAACCTAAAAATACCTACCCTCAGTGGAGCTATTTTAGCCAACAAAGTAATTCCGGTTGCCTTATTTAAAAGTCTAAGTTTCACACTGGGGTTTTATAAACATATCTTTGCCTCAGTGACCTTCCATAATGCAACTTCTCTCTGTGGATGTTAGCAACATGAACTCAGTTTACATCCCAGGATCGTGTTCAAGGGACACAGTAATTAGATGGAGCACCATCAACATTTCTAGGCTCCCAAACTGCTAAAAAGACGGTGAGTAGCAACTGTTTCCCTCAGCTGGCTGAGCATGTATCTCTATCAGTGGTTCCTACCCATTTCTGAGTGGAGTCTGGCAGAGATTACTTTCCACCTTCTTGTTTGTCCCATGTTCCAGCTGCCTCCCCTTTTCTCTTTTCCCTGAATTATGATTATGGAGTCCTTCAGGTAAGAAGACATGACATCCATCAATAACCGCAACACAGATACTGCTAGCATTTTACTATGAGAGGAAATAACAGTTCCTGAGACTGTGTGATGATGTCTGTAAAGGCATTTATTGCCCCTACATTTGATCTAGGGCTTATCACACTGTTTGACTTTAACGCCTGCCTTCCCAGATTACCTTCCCTCTCTCTCACATTTAAAGTCCTTCTTTTTTTCTCTCTCTCTTCCTGAAGCTTTCTCAATTTCCCTTCCCCAGAGGAGCGAAGACACTACATCTTGTTCTGCCAATCTCCTACTGGGAAAGCAGGGCAGAAAGACATATTTTATCAGATACATGAAAAAAAGGGAAGGACCAGCATGTTTAGGAAACCAGTTTTTTTTGTTTGGTAAATGTGCTGTGTCAACAAGTCAATATTCACTTAAGTGTTTCATCTAATATATTTTTCAATCTACATATTGATATGCACGCAGATATTTATGGGTATATATAGGGGTTATGTATTATATATATTCACACAAATGTGTTTGCGTGCATGTTTTTCTGTATTATATATGAATACTATAAGCCTACCTACAGATGCACATAAACTAAGGCCAATTTTAAATAGCTTGATGTCACCCCTTGAACCTTTCTCTCTAGACAGAATACGGTCTTGGAAAAAGGTCTGTGAACAATGATATAAATTAAAGGGGAGGGGGGAGAGTGAAATTAGAAAGATAGCTAAGGGAAAATCCAATTAGTGGTGAGAAGGCTAACAGAATTGGAGATCAGAAATTATTTTTCCCTGTGCTTCGATTCCGAGGTCACATTCAAAACTCTCTGGAACGTTGATATTCCTTTCACTCCACCCCAACACAAAATCCCCTTGCATTTGCTTAATCGAGGCTACATCATTAGGAGCTGCACTGTTAAGTCTGGCAGTGCAGATAAGAATCTTCCACTGAACACAGATTACCACAAGCATGACCAGCAAATCTCCCTGCATGTTTTGCAAGCTCCTTCTTTATTTCACTATGAAGATTTTATATTAAGCACGTTTAAATCTGTGTCACTATGGTTATGTCATGAAGCAATATCATGCATGATTAGATACAACACAGACAAAACAATTAAATGTTTTTTAAAAGATTCTCTTTCTCATTCAACCTCAACCAGCTTTTAGAAATAAAACATAGGAAGTTAATAGCTCAGTTTAAGAAAATCTCAGTCTTTTCAGATCTGCAGGCTGAAGCTAGCTAACTGGATTTGTCCTGCTTTACTGACTCTCCCCTCCTTTCTCTCCTCCCATTCTGACCCTTTACTAAAACTCATCCAGAAAAGAGGGAAAAAAAAGAAAATCTGAGTATTTCATGAAAGAAGTGGGCTCCTATTCTGAAAATGTGAGGCACTTGGGAAATGGGTCGCAAGCAAACACACCACTCTGCCATTCCCGCATCATCCCTTACCCACAGTGTCCATATTCCCTGTCACGTTTCAGTGTCACTATATGCTACAATTAAGAACATGTCAAACACTGGATTCAAAGAAAACAGCAGAAATGGTGAGTTCTGTTGATGGTAACAACCTGCTTTTAAATTTGACGTTACTGACCCAGATTGGATACTGTGAAGCAGTTCAAATTATCTCCTCCCCAGAGACACAAAATATCAAAACTAAGGCTTAATCCACCAGGCAAATCGCTTTGCTCCTTTACAAAACCAGCTTGTCATTTGTATTTATTCATTTTATGAAAAGTATATAACATGTTCATGCTCTAAATGTATTAAAACTTATTAATAAAGTACCCAGAAAAATAGGCTATTAAGTTTTGGCAGGTAACTTTCTTTTACAGTGCAGCCAAATTACTAGTGCTCATGGAAGAAATCTGCATGTTGCCTTTAAAGAAAAAAAATGAGCATCAAACTAAGTATTTTTAAGTTATAAAATGAAAGAAACCAGCAAATTCTCTTCTGTTGGATATGTAATTACTGGCTTCTATACCATATCGTTTGGTGTCTGCCCTGCATGCTTTTGTATTACTCTAGAAAGAAAAGCAGCGTAAGGGAAGCAGAAGTATAAAATCAATGGTATCCATCCCTGTCTTGAAATGAGAAATTTGGAAAAGAGGCTAAAAACAAAACGAGACAACCCTGGCAATGTTATCTTATTAGCGGGCAAATGATGTGCTTGATAAATTTAATTGGCTGATAGAACTCTCAGTGCTATTACTGAGTGGTTACCAAATTGAAAACATTATGGGTAATCCTAGGGGAATAAGCAAATGATAGGACAATATTAATATCAAAGAAAAAGCAGCTTTTGTTTTATTCTAATTTACAACTGTAACAGCCTTGTAAACATCAAGCCAGGCTTGGATTCAGGAATCCTAAAAGACTTTTTAAAATGCTTGTACCTTAAAGAGCCAATTCCATTACTGAATACTACAATTCCATATTTTTTCAAAGAAATGATAGTATTTAATTGTATACAGATACGCTTAGGATTTTTTTCTAGACTGCACAAACACAACAAACAATACTATTTCATGGCCATTTGAATTATTTATGTTTCCTAATGACAAAAACTCGCCAGTTTTGATTTTGGTACCAAGGTGCTTGAGAAGTACACAGTAGTGTCATTACCATAATAACTTCTGAAATTAAAACCTGTCTAAAACTCTACGGAAAGCTAACATCCAGTTCATTAACCATTCCTGTTAGTTTGTTTTCAATAATGCAAAAATGATTAGAAGTTTAATTTGCTAATCACCTGTGTTTTGACTGGCAGTGGATATATAATTCTCTGCAGAAGTCTAAACTAGCCCTTGCAGAAAATAAAATATGCTAATGCTTTATCAAGTCTAATAATATGAATAAAAAAATCAATCATGCCTAGGTTAATCATTGATGGATGCACAATTAATTTCTCCTTAACTCTGTTTAATTTTAGAGGCGATGATGATCATGAGTAAGAGAAATGGCTATCTGTCTTTCAGAAGTTTTAGTGCTTCACTTACCAATCATGTGGTTTGCAACATGAACTTGGATATCCCATTCATTGTAGAAAACCATCTGACATTTGATGCACTGGTAGGTCTTCTTCTAAAGAAACAAGGGTAGATAAAATTTACTGAAACATACAATTGGAACCATTTCATTATAACTCAAAATACTGAGTTCAAAGTGATCATTTAAAGCTCTCCAGCAGTGTTTTCACTAAAGCTTAATTATTAATATTAAAAAATAACACTCTGCAGTTCCGTAGTACCTTTTATCGAGTTTCCTGAAACTCTGTAGAGACTGGGGATTTTTCAGCTTCCTAACTCCATGGACAGACCAGTATTGCTGAAACACCAGCTTCATATTCATGGAAGCCAAAATGCAATGAGGATATGTGGGATGTGATCCAAGCAACACTGAAGTCAATGTGAATCCTTCATTTTATACTTATAGATTAGGCTCACTACAGAACTGGGGAGAACCCAGGAAGAGAACACAGAAATCAGAAATCTGCTTCTCCCTCATTCTCAACTGGGATGCACAATCTCCCCTGCACCACAGATTTTAAATGGTCCATCAGGTTGCCATCTTTCAAGGAGGGACAAATCCCTGCTAGTCTGGACAAATGGTTACTGTATCCAGGCAGTTGCTTCAATATCTATCGGCAAGCCTGTACTAGAACTGGGAAGGCTGACCAGAAACCAGCCAGAGAGCAATCCTTCTGGCCACGTTAGACTGGGCCTGACTTACTTAAAAATCACGGTGTATACAGATCGAATTTCATTATAAACAAGGAAATGCATTATCCACCCTCTTTGGTGCATGGGAAAAGTTTTTCGTTAGTGTCTTGGTGTCTTTCAAAACAGATCTGCTATTTCACTTTTCTACAAGGTATGTCACTTGTCCAAGACATTTCAACATCCTAAGAATGTGATTTTCTTTTCTTTTATTATTTTTCTTGACCTGAATTGGCCAGAGATTTCATTGGAAAGCATTGCTTTAAAAGTGGAAACTAAGAGTATATTTAAAAAGTAAAAATTTGGTTTTTCATCATAAGACTTAAAATCTGCAGTTATCCAGGCATCTAATGAGACAAGGCAGATTCATAAAATTATTCAACTGCATAATTGTAGTACCAAGGACTCAAGTCCTAAGGTAACAGTCCTGGAGAGCTCAATTGTTGTTTTGAAGATGCAATGGAGGCAAGGTAAGCCCTGAACTGCCACATGAAGGCAGTAACTCAAGAGACACGTATCCTTCTGTACAGCCACAGACACCTTGCCTACATCAGCAAAAAGAAAACAAAAAAAAGGAACAACATATATTTTTTAAGGAATGTAAAGTTACAAAAAGCTGGCACAGATGTAGTAAATTGCAGATTTCATATATATTAGTTGGGGAAGAAGTAGGGTACACCAGATAATGTGCATCGAAAATCCAGCCTGTCTTGTATATATTTAACTTCTGAAGAGTGTTATGCAGCTGATATTACCGATTACGTTTAAAAAAAGGGTTTTTTTCCTGACTCTGAACATTATTAAAGACTTGCTGGATTTGTTATCAGCATCTAAATTTAGATGCCCTGTCCCAGACAGATAAAGTGCCCATCCATTACGTATCTTTCTACTTCAAACCTTTAGGCAGGAATATAAAGACTTTTTCAACATACGTCATTTTGTCTTACCAAGTTAACTGAAAAATTAGTGACTAATCAAAGTCAACTCTGAAATTAAGTGTTCCTGTGGGCTCCTCTTTACAGATGTCCCATTGCTTCTCATACACAGAGGCTATTTTAATTTTCTTGATGACAATAACAAAATGTATTGCACTGCTTCTCGGTGGAAACAATCGTAAGCCTTTTTTGCTGCTTTTCATTTAAATCAACTTTAGTTTTCTGAAATGTAACCAATTTAAATCTTTATGTAGACAAACAAAATCAATGGGCACCCAGAAAACAAATCTGCTTTGACTTAGTTTTACAGTTACGATTTGTAAAGCCTGCTGTTTTAAAAGATACAACACTTTTTCTCTTTTTTGTTGTTGTGACAATACTGGTAACACTGGTAGAAATACAGATTCAGTCTAAGGATTTCCTATTATATGTTGGTAAATTTAACCTTACTGCACTACATCTAGATCTATCAAAGACCTCTAAATAATGACAGTCACGATCAAAGATTTATTACGCTAAGCTCTTTACAAGATGCTTTTTGATGCTGACATATAGAACAACAATATTGCATAAATAACAATCACTCTCCCTTTTTTAAAAACATTGTTTCCCTTTAGAACTAGTTAGAAAATATTTCTTACTCCCTGATGACTGGCACTATATATTGTTTATTAGCATACCTCTAGCATTATTCCTGATATGTGACTTTGTTCAAAAACAAAGAAACATAAACTTAATGGCTGGTCTTTTCTCTTGTTAGCACAGTAACGCAGAGTGCATGTCAAGAATTGTCGGCAAAATTATGACTGATGTACATAATGACAACACATACAAAGGTTGGGGGTTTTTTTGAAGCCTAATGCCAAAAAATAAACTCATTTGACAACAACAAAAAAATAGTAATTTACTAGCACTTACTAGCCTCTTCAAAATGATCTGACATATTTGCAGAATAACACACAGAGGTTTTCTTTTTATCATGAAGGCAAGAATGTTTTTGTGACTGCTGCTTGATCAAACACGAGTTCTTTTTTGTTTTCAAACATATTCTAAAATGTTGACATCAACTTTTATTAGCTCAACACACACTCATCTCAAAGTGTCTAAACTTGTGCACGTTAGGTTTTTATTTTAAAAGCAAACTCTGTAAATTCCATTTACTCTTAGATTTTCAAATGATCAAACCCAGTCATTTTCACACCACGTTGAACAAACCCCACATAGTTATTTCCATATGTTTCGCATTCTGAGGAAGTCCTTTTTCACTGCAAGCTACATCTTAGTCTTACAAGCTTTGTCAGAACCACGGGACTTGTAACTGCTCACAGGAGCTCCTGACTCCTGATGTGCTCCATGGCTGGTCCCAATTCCCTGCTGGGGTGAGACCCAGGGGGAGACCCAGCCCCTCCGTGTTCCCACAAAGGGGAAACTTGGGGGAATAAGACAGAAATGAGCCCTGTGGTTTTGCAGCTCCATGTCCCTTGCCTGGATAGCCAGGGAAGAAGCCTTGCAACACTTGTGTTGCACAGCACAGAAGAAAAATTGGGTTGTGACTCAAGGAAGCATTTGAATCTCTCGAGTGTCTGCACTCCTTTGCAATACAGGATGGCTCCACAGAGAAAGAAGCATGGGGCTGTGACAGCCATCCTTGCCTTGCTTTGCTGCAGTTGTTTGCAGCAAGGAACCCTGGCTGAGCTCCCTGTCCCTCTGCCCCAGCCACCTGTGCTTACGGGGGGCTCGGCAGGACAGAGCGCGCACCCAGGCCTTGCTGCCCCAGCTCACAGCCCCGGCCGTATCAGCTCCACGGTATGATGAAGGGAGGACAGCTGGGGACACTTACACCCCAACCTGCCACCACGGCATTTGCCAGAGGACACCTGTCAGCCTCCTGCGAGAGACAAACATGACAACATTCTCATTCTCCCCTCCAAACACAAAAGCAAGCCGACGCACATTTCTTGTTACAGAGCAATTTCGTATAAGCAAAGGTGGGCCGCAGAAGACCCTTACCAGTGCATTTCCATATGGACTCAGGCAGGACCAGCACGGTATCTGGAGAAGCTGTACTGCACTCTAAACTGTGCCTTGTTGCAAAACTTCCAAAGATTTGATCCAGAGGTGAGCGACACATACATTATCAGATGCTATTAAGAAAGTGGTTTAACTTTTTCCTTTTATTTCTTATGTTATTGTGGCCTCATCTTTTCATAAAAACTCTTCACTAAACAAGTCCACAATCCTTCACTAAACCCCCTCCTGTCAAGAACCTAAGTGCCAATTTGTTTCCTACATGCTGAGCGTAAATCCGAGGCCCATGTCATTCCTGGGGCCATTAAAAATTGACGTAGAAGAGTAACTGCTTGGACTAGGTGTCTCACAAGAGCACTGGGCTATCTGGTTGCCTCTTGCATTCCTGTTCGTTTGCATTCCTGTTTTCAGAACCAATTTAAAGCTTTCCGGCATGCAAAGCTTCTCTGTGACTACATTTAATAAGCTTTGGATTGGGCCTTCAATCCATGCAGAGCATATGCATGTGTCTCTCTAACCTTTTGAATAATTAATGTCACCTAGACCTTTAATTATTGTCCTGATCCTCACTTGTCTCTTTGCAGTTTTCAGAATTTCCTTTCTATAAAGGTGCCCAGTGTCCATATCATGTCAAACGAGGCTTTGCTCCTTTTATAAACGGCCCAAGAATACGGTCTTTCAATTGTTACTTCAATTCTGTGTCCAGAATTTTATTTGCTTTTATGAACAAAGTAAAACAACTAATAAACACTCTACTAGAGGATTTACAGTTCTATTCAGAAGTGCTTCAGAAGTATGCAGAAGATCCTTCTAAGTAGCATTGTGCCCTGTGACTGTCTGAGGTATCCATACATTCTTCTTCTTCTATCCCCTAGCCTCATTATATTACTTGAAAATGAACTGCATATGCTACTTATCTGCCCATGCTCCACCTCCTTGTCAAAATCATTCAGAATTTTATCACCTGCCTATTTTGTTCTGACATTTCCCCAGTTTTCTACTATCAGGGAATTTCATCACCTTACTACTTACTCTTTCTTCCAGACTACTGATATGCTGCATAAATTCAACAAAATTGGTGCAAATAATGATTCTTAAGGCTTTCCATTATTCACACCCCTCCAACCTAACCTGCTTCAATTCACAAGACTCCTATGCTTTCCATACCCAAGTTAGCGTTTCTTTTCTTTTTTAATCAAACAAAGTATCTCTCCCTATGCCATACTTATTCACCCAACAGATTAGTCTTTTGTGCTATACCGTTTCAAAAGCTTTGCTAAAATCCTGGTAAATCATGTTTATAGGCTTCTCTGTCAGCACTTGTGGCTACTCTCTCAAAATACTCTTTATTGAAAATTTTAAGCATGATCCTCCCTTTGTGAATCTTTGCCCTCTATCCTTCATTAAATCCAAACTTTCTAGGTGTTCTTCTATCATGTCTTTGATTAGCCTTTCTCTCATGTTCCTCACTGTTTAAAGCTCACAAACCAGTAATTTCATGCATAATCCTTACATCCCCTGTTAAATGTCTGTTTAGTAGCCTTTTCCCAGGCTGTTGATACCTCTTCTTAAAAGACTGTAAATTTATCTGCTTAATGTTTCCTTTTATCTTCAGCTCGTTTCTCTGAGAATTTTGGGATGGATATTTTTCTGTTTGTAAGTCACTTTTTGTATACTATATTCCATTATATTATGCCTAATCCATACTTCATTCTTCTCCATGGGGAGGATATGCCACAAGCTCCATGACAAAGCATTTTTTCAACAGTATTGGTTCCCTTGATTACCTATACCATTTCTAGATCTCCTGTATCCCCCTTTTAACTGAATACTTGTTTCCTATATGAGCAGTAACCAAAAAGATGTCTTCTAGCTTCTAATGCACCGTGTCTACATTCCCTCTTTTGTGTCCAGGCTTGCAGGCATCCCTAGTTTATTCTATACTCCTTTCAGACCTCTCTTGCATGCCCTACCAAAAATGGCTTTGACGTGTACCTGTTAACCTAACAATGATGTCCTGTTTACACCTAGGTACACTGTTTACCCTTGTCACACCAGTAAAGGGGACTTTCAAGGCTTTTTCCACTCAATTTCAGCACAGACCAGGGGCACGGATCAATGACATGGCTGAGAGAACCTGCTGCTGCCAAAAGAGAGTGATGCCGCACCTCCCACATCCTCTAATTCCCCTTTCCCAGACCAAGCATTCAATCACAGTTTCCCTCACGTTAAACCCAGGGTGGAGCTAATTCAACCTGTTAAAACAACAGAAAGGTAATCCGACAAGAGAAAGTGAATAGCTTCCAACAAATCATATGCAAAACCAAGGTAAGACTTGCACAGTAACTACAGCAACTTGCCAGTGCTAACTCCTAATGCTGCCAGCTGATTTTTTACATCATTATTTTATTAAACGTTTGCAGTGTGCTTGGCCCTGCGTGAAGCACAAGAGCAACCACGGTCCCAGCTTATTTGTCCATTTAGCCATTTTTCATCATAGCTCAGATTATTTTTGACAGTACCTTAATTGAGGATTTCTTTTCTATCTTCCTGGATGCTTATTTTGTCAACCTTAAGCTCTAAAAAAACTAAGCATATGTTAGCCAGTTTCACTGCATAGTTAGCTATTTATCTTGTTTATGGGGCACTGTCATCTTGCATTTTTTTTGAACTGACTAATTGCTAACTCTTCTCATTGCTCACACAACACCCTTTAATTAGTATTTCCTGATTGCTTTTAAAAACATGTTCATAATGATTTTATGAGGATTTTTCCATTGTTCCGCTTTTGTTTAGCAGGGCCTTAAGTTTAATGGGGTCTTGAGTGCACATGCCTAGCGACAGAATACAATCAATCCCATAAGGTAAGCAAAACAAAAAATTGAGAAAAACATTACTTTTTCTAATTTCTTTCATTATGGTTACTTATTGCTTTAATATACAAAATGCATTGAGGCAGAAATACAAATGTTCATTCTAGCAGTTGTTCCTTCTCTACTCTGCCTGAAGTCTTGGTCTGCTGTGCTGTCTTTCACCTTTACATTCCAGATTCTGCATTTAATCATGTCTGTCTTCAATGTCTCTTAGTTACAAACCTTTCCTTCCCCTGGCTGATCAAGTGCATTAGCTTCCAACATCTCACATCCCCACACAGAAAGAACTGCATCTTGCAACATTTAAAAAATGCATCTCTTCCCTTCAAGCTCTCTAATACTTTAAATCTCTCTAGGTCTTTGAAACTCAGTACTGAAGTGAGGTACCTGACAGAAAAGTGACTTTAAAACCTGGCATCACGTGGCTGTATATTTATTTTCTCAATTACTTCATATCAGGTTTACATAGTCTATGAGTACAAACAGCTTTAAGTACTGTCAATTTGATTTGGGATCTGAAAAACAAATATGCTTCTTTCTGTCTTTCTGTCCTAGGACCTGATCCTGGGTGATGCTGAGCCTCTGAGCACTGCAAGTGCACTGCATGTGCTGAGCCGTGCTCCGGAATCCAGGGCTGACTGTATCAGCAACTGAACTTTCTGTCAGCATCCCCACCTCTTTCTGTCCCCTTACATTGCGCTTAAAATCTAAGAAAGCTGCCAACCTGAGACCCTCTGAAGCCAGAGAGCTGCTAACCCATCAAGAGGCATCCTAACATTCAGCATCTGAGTATCACAGCAGCTGTGTGGCTATGGATGTTAAGGAGAAACTACGATCAAGACTGCGCTGATAATTTTGCAGATGACGTGGCATCAAAGCACAGGCAGTAGAGCATGACTTGGCAGGTCTGAGATGCAAAAAGCTGAGTATTCTGAGTAAGCTGATAGACTTTTTTCTTTTTAAAGTTTTTTTTTCCTTTGTTTTAAAAAAGGCATACTGAGACAGACTGTCACTCAATAAAGCCACTACTTTCTTCACCAACAATCAGCAACAGATGTAGCCCAATAAAATTAATAGTTTGCAAGTACGCACAAGAGAATACTCTTTTGTCTCTTTTCTCCATCACAAATTTTGTGAAAGCTCTCTGGATTTTAACAGAAAGGCAAAATTGGGGTCTTTTTATATACCTTACTTTGTTTGACTTAAGCACTAAAACCACTTTTCTCCCACACTACGGAAAATTAATGCTGATTAATTTCACTTTCCGAAGTGGGACTCAGGACCTTCCCCCTGCCCTTAATTGTCCACTTTCAACTCAACCTTTATTCCCGCAGAATGCTGGGCTATTACTTACCAAGATAATTTAATCCTACAGAATAGAACTTGTGCTCAAAAATATGCAACATTAATATTAATGTACAAACAGAAATATATTACTCATACATAATATATAAGAAATTAATTTTCATTGAAGTATCAGGAGAAGGATCAAACCCCTTAGATCCTTCTCATGCAATTAGCTCTGCACTCGGCGAAGTCAATGGGACTTCACAAATGAAGGCTTCACATGATAACACTGGCAAGACTGGGGTTTTACAAAGGCTTGCCTACACTACGAAATATGCCACGAACAGAGTTCTACAATCACACTGCTGTAATTATAGTACTACCCTGTATGGATACTCTTACGCCACATCAATGTTAACAAATACACTGGTAGCATCTGAGCTGGCACACAGCTGCTGACATTGCAATGATGCTTGACTGCGTGCCCAGTTGGAAAAACCTCCGCTGGGGCAGCGCAGCTGCCCAAGGAAGTGGTGTACCAGCAAAACAAGCACTCTGCTGAGCCAGTCTTCAATGCTATCCACAATGATTTGTGTCTAGCCATTTTTTCCTGTGAAGACATACTTGCTTTCCTCTAAGGGAATTAAGGGAACTTCCCAGAATTCCCTCTGTCCCATTTCATAATCTTTTACTTTCACATTACTTCTTAAAATTTCAGCAGTTCCTCTTAGGTACATCCTGTGATAAGCTCATTTCTTTTTGCATGGGGCTTCAGTCTACCATTTCCCTATCAATCAGAAAAAAGAGATTGCAGAATTTGTTTCAGAAGCAGAATGTCATACTTCTAGGTCTGCAGGACTTCAACCATTCAACCACCATCACACAAACTACCAGTTGTGAAGCAGGGAACATAAGAAAACTGAGGAGCTATGGTTAAGACAGATAGTTCAGGAAAATCATCAGGTGATGCAGGCATTCCCTGACTAGGCCTACGAAAGAAGCACAAAGCAGAAGAACAGGATCAATTGCAAGTTGGCCACTGGCAGTGACAGTTGCAAGGTTTTCGTATGCAGCCAGCCATGTTCCTAGAGTTTGGCACTGAACCTATTCCAGCCATCAGAGCAAAAACCAAAAAGAGGACTGCTGCAGCAGTGGGAAAACAAGTACAAAAGGAAATCTGGAAGCTTGGAGTCTCAGATCATTCTTTGTTGGTGAATCACCCTGTTTTGTACTGGAAAATGTAGAGAGGAAGAGCTGGCCTTCCAGATACGAAAAGCCATTAGGTGTGCCTTTTTGCACAGAATGTTGAATCTGGATAATAGGTAAAAACCAGAGGAAGTCCATCCCACACAGGATACCAAAACTGTGGAAGCATGATTGAAGGGGACAAACACTTCCTGCTCTCCTACCTCCCACCTTGTTTTTGAGTATACAAGCAGCAAGCAACTTTTAAATGGCCATATTTATAAGTGGCTGTATTTTTAAGTAGCTCTTCAGAGGCATTTCACAGGCATTACGAATGATCAATGAATGCATGTGAGGCTTTCATCTTGAGGAATTCGGGCCTCTAATAAAAACTGCAGGCAGGGGCTTTTTTCCCAGATTATTACCGGTAGGACTGTACTGACATGCTCAGTATCAGGAGAAGCCCCACCCTTTTATTCCCTGACTTACGAAGCCATATACTAGCAACAAAGGTTTAACCACCAAGGAAGAACAGGGTAACATCAATATACATCTGGTAGGTAGGCCCAAAGGATGGTGGAAACCACGGAATCACAGAATGGTTGAGGTTGATCTCTGGGGGTCCTCTGGTCCAGCCCCCCTGCTCAAGCAGGGCCACCTAGAGCTGGACCATGTCCAGATGGCTTGTGAGTATCTCAAAGGATACACAACCTCTCTGGGTAACCTGTGCCAGTGCTTGGTCACCCTCGCAGTAAAATTGTTTCCTGAAGTTCAGAGGGAACCTCCTGTGCGTCGGTTTGTGCCCACTGCCTCTTGTCCTGAAACGTCCCATGGTGAGAACAGATGTTAGCAGGAGACACATTTCTGCTGTCATATTCAGCAGAATACACTGTATAAAATACTACAGGTCATATTTTATACAATAATTTGTAATACAATGCAGGAAACGGAATACATGAAAGATGGGTTTGGCAGGAGAAAAAAGTACCTAAGGATTTTGAACAACCAGGCATAAGATCAAATACAAGCCATCACAGAGCTATGGGAGGTCAAAGAAGAGGACTCTTTTAACAAGATGCTACATATCAGGTGGTTCATTTATGTTCATTTTGTGCAACTTCGTGAAACAAGCAGTACTGGGGCTACATATCCATTTTAAATTAACGATTAGCCCATTTTATTTCCCTGATGACAGAGTAACAAATTTGGGTGTTACGTTTGTTGTATGAGACAAATAATACAGATATTACATATAACAACTTTATTGAGCAGTGATAAAAAACGCTTCTCAAAACATTTACAGTCACTTAAGAAGTTGGTCTGTGAGCACCACAAAGAACAGATCATGGTTTCTTATAGCTTCATTTCTTGTGACTGATTGACTTTTGCATACAAACCAGGTATGAACTTCAGTTACAGCTATCTTCCTGGTTGGGATCTCCAAAAGGCCCCTCTCCTGTCTGGATTCTAGCACCTGCTGGGTCACCTCTTTTCCCAAACATTGTAAAAACTTTATAGGTTTTGAGATTCCTATTCATCTATGAAGTTTTTCTTGAAACTGGCCAAGAGTAGTCCAAAAGTAAGAGGGGGAAGAGAGAGAACTCTCTAGAGGTATCAAACCAGCAGACAAAAAGAGACATGCCATGATTTCCCATGTCTTGTTCCTAAAGATAATCAGACTAGAAAAACAGGGGAAATTTTGTGTTGTTTCTACCCAATTCTGAGGTCAGAATACAAACACTCATCACTATTCTGATTTTCCACTGGGGCTGTGCAGAAGGGAAATTATGGCATGTTACCCTGGTCACTTGGCCAGCAGATACACGTACAGGGAAAGCCCCATGAGGACAGTGGGCTACACAGCTGACCTGTTGGAGTATACATCTCAGGATGTTTTGTCTCTTAAAGCTTTGTTGAATCTATATTTGCCCTCTCTAGAGATGCTTAAGGTCTTCATCCACATTCCTGTGTCCCTTTCCAGTTCTGCCTCTCTTCAAGCAGGCATTGCCCCCCACTGCATTGTTTCACAGAAATCTTGGTTTGGTGCTTTTGAAAACTTTGGAGAACACGTTATCCTTTCTTCCTCTCATGCAAAGTTTTCCACAGGTGTGAAGAAGGTGCCTCTCCAAATTCCCCATGTGAAGCCTCTGACAAATAACAAGACAGACAAGCAGTATTAGATTTTAATGATCAGTGGACAGGAAACTAAGAAAACTCACTGCAATTATCCCTCTTGCTTCTGTTCAGCAGCTCCCAGCCAACACATGAGCTTCCTTTCACAGACTGACTTCATAGTGTGTGTGAGAAGGTGGGAAGTTTGCTGCTTAACTTTGGTAGGATTTACAGCAATGGGATAGTAAACAACACCATCCTTGTTAAACTCAGAGAGGACTCTGTCTGATAGCTCACTACCAAAAATGCGAAGACAAAGAGAAGAGAAATGCTTAAGCCTGTATCTTCTCAGCCAGTCCATGGCAGTGGTACTACCAGAAATTAGAGCATAGCGTAATGTGAAGGTGGCCTACTGTGGCAAGAAAAACAGGGTAGCCCTTCCTAAAAATATATATGGTCACATCTTAAACAATACCTTCCTGAAAATAATGTTAAAATGATGCAAGACAAAAATGGTATTTTTAGTGAGCTCATTCTGAAACTCCAGAAGCAGAAAATATGTTTGCCACAGATTAGTTCCACAAACTATTTCAAAGCCAAATCTTTGTGCCAGCGACAAACCTTCTTTACCTTTTTCTGTCCCCAAATCCAAAATCGGGCATGAACATCACTTGTTCTGGGCCTGGATTCACTGACAGGAAACCCAAGGCACTAGTTCTTATGTTTACATTACAAGTTATGTGCTTATTCATAAAAATGCTGCAGTCAGAATGATCAGCTTGGATTGCTGATGAGGAGGACTATTTTAATTTCTTTATGTATTTCAATTAAATGCATGACTATTGATTTCAGCGCATTTTTTTCAGTTAAAAGCACAGTGATTTATGTTGCTAAAATGCTATTGCCTGCCCTGCCAAAAGCATGCATCTGGGAACATTTCTGGGTTGCTCACAGTCTTTTCTCTCTTCTTTCCGCCTCTGACTGCCAGTGCATGCTGTTGAAACAAACCAGCTACTTCAAAAGGCAGTTCCTGTTTTCTGTCTTTGTGAGTCTGGCAGTGTTTTGGGAAGGGGGGAGGAATAGTAAGAGAAGAAAGGTAGATTCAAGGCCCATGAATAAAGAGAAAAAACCGTAATGATAAAACAGTACACCTACCTGAGCTCCATTCTTTCTCCCAGGGTGATACCATTTCTGGATTGATCTGAGGTCAGATATGTTGAGTTTCAAGGAGCCACCAGCTCTCCGCAGCATCTGAATTTTGTGACCCCGTCTCCACAAGCTCATTGTCAGCCTGCACTTTCACGGCTCCTTCCCGAATGGTGCTGTGATGTGCCCAGCATCCCCTGCTGTGACATGCCGTCCTGGCATACAGCTCTGCACAACCACAACAGGACAGAAGAGCAGCCCCAGATTCACACTTATTCTGTTCTTCAGCTGGTGTGACAGTTGCTAGTTCTCTCCTTTGTCCAGCAGTTTTGATACTCTCTGCTATATTGAGTTTCTGCAAGTCTTTTGCAACACCTAGATAAGCATCTTTATTCCTGCAGTAATTTGGCAGTGTACTTGCACTGCTCCTTCTCTTCTCAGGACCAGAAAACCCAGAGTGTTCTTGTATTATTAATGAAGGACTGTCTGCATTGCCACAGGTAATACAGTATTTGCATGAGCTTCACATTCATGGAACAAAGTGATACATAACTTAAGCTACTTACAGAAGCAATTATGCTTGCCGAGCATCTACACTGGAAGTTACCAACAGGACCCCAAACTGGGCGCAGTTGCACATATGGATACACTAGCATAAGATAGGTTTTAGCAGCAAACTGTTGGTGTAAGCTGGAGTCCATTCCCTCCTCCCCTGCCAGCTACGCAATTAACAATATAACTATTATTGTACAGTTACGCTGGTATGATTCTGCATGTACAGAAGTCGTGAAGCTTAAGAAGTGAGGGCACACCTTCTGCTGAGTCAGGAGTTCTCTCATTAGGTGCATGACAGCATATTAAGGAGGAATAAGAGAAGCAAGGCCACACAGTTTTTCTTGAACACTGCTTTTCATCTTCCATGTGCTTCACAAAAAATGTATCGCAATTGAGCATGGCAACACACTTTTCAGAAACTATCAACCTTACTTTCTGAATAAGGAAAATGAAGCAGAGATGTTCAAGTCAATTTGTCCGAGTCAACAAAGCAAATGAGTGACAGAAAAAGGACTGATGTCTAGTTCCCAATTCACTATCATATCAGACCTTGTTCTCCACTTTTGAACATTAACTATCACCAAGAAGATTATTATCCTAGCCTAACAATGTGCTTGCAATGATTCAAGGTCTTTACAAGAAATCTACAACCTGAATTCAGCATCTCATTAAGCTCAAAGAGTAAGTTATAGATTTACCAATTTTAGAGCTCTTTCAATAGCTATCTATCTACAATCTGCCTTTTTAAGTCTGTTTGATAGCTTACGCGTACTAGATTCAGCAGTATGATGGGCTTAATGAGTTCTGCCCTGTTCCTTGAGTTGTTGTAACTGATGATGAGCATTGCCCATCATTTCCCATCCCAACTGAAAGGTAACTTTCAGTGAAGATGATTCAGGTCAACATCTTTCACTTAGCAAGCAGGGTGAGCTCAGCAGATGATAGCTCAGCTGATGACATTATACCATGTTAAGGTAATTGCACGCTATCGCGTTACTGAGTACAGGCTAAAAAGGGAAGTTTTCTAGTTCAACCATAATACTTGGCAAAGAAGCCAGAAATGACATTTTTAGTGTTATCTTTTATCTTAAAAAGATATTTTCTAGTACTCCTACCATAGTAATCTATTACTGAGTAACAAAGGGTACTCAGCACTATTAATAGTCTGACAACTAAGTCTCCATATTTTTCTTGCCTTGGGAATGAAATGTTCTTTATATAAAGGTCGAAATCTCAAACCACATGACTCTCAATAATGCAAATGAAACCTTCACTCCTTAATATTATGATTTTTTTTTTGTTGAAAATTTCCCCAGAATAGCATGTTTAAGTAGCCATCTTCAACATCCCATTCAATTCAAGAAATATCCTTCCAGTGGAGTAGCAAAGCCACTGACTAATAACAAATTTTAGAAATCCAAATTGTTTTTACTGTTTGTGTTATATGCTTATGTTTTCATTTCCCTCAGCCTGGACATCCAATCTATAGTGTTAAACTTTTGTGTATTACCACTTTCAATTTTGTTTCTCATTGCTATAATGCTTGTGTCACTACAATTTGAAACCAGTAATATCTGTTAGAAAAATAAATTATCTTTCAGGATTTTACAAACACACATTCATGGTTTCCAGAAGTACTAATGCTCTATCAGGAACTTGATAGCTTTGTGCTTCCCATGAGAAAAGAATCTGAAAGTCCAGGTTACTTATGTGGAGACTAGAATCATAGACACTGAAAAATCAGTTTACAAGCTCTTTACAATGGAGGCGGGGGGCAAATGGTGATTTGAAAGGAGGCAAATGCTATTCACAAATCTTGCTGTGGTTTAAAAGGCTTTTTCATCTTAAATACATTTGTAAAACAAAAATCAAAAGGAGCAAGAAGAGGAACATGATGCTAATCAGAAGAAGACATAAGAACTCTGATTATACATGATCCAAGTACAAGAAGATTCACTGATGACACTGAGGGTAACTGACCTTATATCACCACAAAGGACCCCCAAATCTCTTTTTGTCTGGTTTACAAGCAAGAGAAGGACAAGTTGGTAACATCTTATCATGGTAACTGTCTTAACACACATAATTCTGGTTGTGTTTGAGGTAGCAAGTATTGGCTTCCAACAGGACTGGGAAGAGAGACTGCAAGTTGTCACTTGGGGAAAGATGACAGAAACAAACCAGGATGACTCTGAATCTCTCAAAAACATGCAGCTGGTAAGCCTGTGGTTCCCACTCAGCAGCAGTACTACAGGACCATCAATGGCCTGAACCGCACCTAATGGGAGCCATTCCTTTTCCCTCTTCTTCGAAAAGAAGGTTTTCCTTAGACCTGCGGTTCTCAGTCTAACAACCTGCTCCTTCCATAAACTCCACATCACATCCCATTCCCCAGGTGTCCCCCACCATGGCCCAACGTGCAAACTGGAGATGCAGAGGCCATGAAAGCATAGGGCCCTTCCCTGGCAGATGCATCCTGCTTGGTACTTCACCCTCGTCTCCCAGCTCCACTTCCCTCTTCGTGGCATTCCAGGTCCTGTGCTGCCTCAGCGGCCTTCTCCCAGCCTATCTCCAGCTATGCTCTCGGTAGCTCCCCAAATACTTAGCTCTTGGCCCACATATCCTTATGTATCTCCCTTCCTCCCTCTGCCTCCCTCCTGCCCTCCAGTTTGCATAACACTGTTGGGTGACATGCTGAGAGATTTCTTACCCAACAGATGGGCTCACAAACAGGGAGTGAGGAAGGTGACGGAAGAGCAGCAGCTCCCTTGCCACAGGGTATCCATACACATTCACAGCAATGGGTTGCACCATGCTTGTACCATTACAGGCTAAAAGCTTTCTTGAAACAAAAGCTATTATTTCTTATCATTTGTTTGTGCTGTGTTTTTAGGCTTCCTAAACTATAAGGGGTCATTACGCAAGATACCACGCCTAAAATACTAACTTTTAGTCATCCTATTGATAATATTTCTGAAGATAAAACAGATTCCCTTCCCTCAGTGCATGACCCCACTGCCTTCCCCTACATAGGTATTATTACTTGATCACTGGTGACTGAGGAAGCAGATGACATCTACCAAGAGTTTGACCCTTTGGTTTTTTTCTGAAACATATATTTACTTTCTAAGTTATGCCGCATGAATGGGATTTCAATCATCAGGCACTAGGTGTTTCAGTGACATCGAAATGTTGTTCATCAGGAACGGAAAGAAAAACACAACAAGGAATTGCATCCAAAGGACTGATTTCCCAATTTACCTTAGGCTAGCGTTGCACTTCTACTTAATCAAAATATGCTATAAGAGGGAAAAATGAATGTCTACAACACAATTTACAAAAAAACCCCTCAATTTGTTGCTCACAAATATTTTTTAAAAATCAACCCCTTATGCCAGCATTTTGGCTCACTGTATTCTACTCCTCTGTCGTTAATGCTCTCTGCCGTAAGCACAACTCCTAGCTGGGGATTCCAACGCATAAGGGAGCTAGGATAAGATTCCAGATCTCAGTTGTGCTGGCATGAAGATAGGTCTCCTCAGTGATACAGAAGACAATATCCTAGGGAGACTGGAATTAGTCCTATTCCGCACAATTCAATCCAAGATGCAAGGCATATCAAGAAGCAAGTAATTACTAGCTAATGGCTACGGATGGAAATGTAACATGGTTCAGCCTAAGCATTTCATGACAAGTGACAAGACGGCTTGAAAAAGGGGGGATTTTTTCCAGAAGGATGGAAGGTGTCAAGAGCAAAGAAAAAAGGGTTACCTCTTCAGTTTGGGAGGGGCTGATTCTGGGCATTGGAGATACTTGTGGTGTTTTCAGCTGTGTACTGTTGCTGTCTGGAACAAGCTCTCTGTGGATTGACTGAATATGGTTTTGGAGTTCACTTTCTGATTCAAATTTAACATTGCAACTAGAACATCGAGTCTTCAGTCCCCCTGCCTTGCTTTTGTTCTCAATGGAACTCAAGTTCTCATTTTGGCCCATGCCTTGTCTGTTACTGCTTGAAGGGATGTTGACACTTGGACTACCACTTTTACTGAGATTAACACAGCTAGCACACAGACCATATGGCAGACCGTTGATGTCAAGTTTCACTAAATCCTGTTTTGAGCGGAATTCCTTCAGGCAAGAAGCACACTTGTACAGTTTCTGGAGATGCTGTGCGCGCCCCGTGGACTGCACGGCAGAACCGTTTCCAGTTTTCTGCATGTGGAACGTGCCGTGGATTTTCAGTTCCAGTGTGGAGGTCACTGTCTGCATGCACACCACACAGCGGAACCCCGTCAAGGAGTTCCTCAAGTCAGGGTGCATTTGGCAATGCTCTAAAAATTCCTCCTCACTCTGGAGAGGCATCTTGCAAATCCTGCAGTTTCCAGTGTCCAGGCTCTTACTATGTGTGACCTTATGTTCAGTAAGAGTCAGAAGAGACGGAAACCGCTCGCCACAGATTGGGCACATATAATGTTTCACTGGTCCCAAGTGTGTCTGCATGTGTTCTCGAAGCCCATTTTCAGAGAAGAATGTTCGAGAACACACATTACACTTGTAATTCCCTTTAATAAGTTCAGCTTTTTTCTTCACTATGGCACTTTCTCCAGGTCGAATGTTGTGGTCTCGAAGCTGGTGATTTTGCAGGAGAGTCTCCATGGTATAAGCTGCTCCACAAATGTCACAGCCATACATAGGCTCAGATGTGTCCACATCTTCTTCGCTGCCATCGTGGCTGTTATGGGACTCCTGGCTATTTGTCAACAAGGTCTGGAGTTCTACTTCCTCTTTCTGAACCTGCTCAGATGCCCCATTCGTTCCACAGTTTGGAGTTTTTGTTTCAAAAACACAATGTTTTTCCCTTAAGTGCTTTTCCAGCAAGATGATAGCATGGAAAGCTTTGCTGCAGAACTTGCAGTTGTACTTCTTGCTGTGCGTAGTAATGTGACACTGCAGCTCCACCTCCGTACCAAAGGACTCGCCACAAAAGATGCACTTGTGTACTTTGCCTTGGTTCTCCAGGTGGTTGTGTTTAACATGAAGCTGTAGGTCAGTCTCATTTCGGAAATCCCAGTTGCAAGACGTACATCTGTATACCTTCTTTTCATTGCTGTGCTTCACAGCCAAGTGTAGTTGAATGGAGACTTTGGAGTCAAAAACCTCTTGGCACAAGGTGCAGCGGAAGAACACAAATGTATGCATGTCCAGGAGGTGTTTCTGCAAGTCATCCACAGAAGTGAACTGCTTGTCACAGCTTTCACAGATGTAGTAGGTTGAGGTGATCATGAAATGAATGGTAACATGCTTCAGCAGAGACTCCTGATTTGGAAATTCCTTGTTGCACTGAGGGCAGGTCAGTTTTGGCAGGACAGTGTCAAGATGTGTTTTTAAATGAGTCTGAAAACCGTCCAAGGAAGTATACTTAGCACCACACTGATTACAAATATATTCACCTGCAGGACGAGGAGGAGCACCTCCAACTGCCTGCATCATCTTTAAAGAGGTCTGCTCAATGGTTACAGGAGATAAGGGACTCATGGCTCTGGATTTTTTTCCATTGTGGATGTAATTCAGTGCCAAAGGAATGTTCTTATGGTTCTCCTTGATATGCTTGTTCAGTTTAAGAACACTATTAAATATTGGAGAATTTGTACAGTAAGAACAAGAATACACTTCCACCACTGGATCTTTTGGGGTTCCAAGCACAGGGGAACCAAAACGGGAACTGCTAAGATCACAATGGACTTGTCTAATATGCTCTTCCAGAGAAGAATCTGTAAGAAATCCCATGTAGCAATGGGGACAAAAGAATGCATTACTGTCCTTAGCAGCAGGGTTGGCAAATCCATGAGAACATCGGATGTGTTCCTGAAGGGTGTTGAGGTCATTGAACACTTCAGAGCAGAAGTTGCACTGGTACACCATGGCAGGCATGGTAGAAACAATCAGTGCTGGGTCCGGAGCTTCATGGACTTGCTTAAGATGTTCGTTCAGATTGTAGAGAGATGGCAATACCTCCAAACAATACTGACAGATATGGGCTTGTTCGGGTTTATCTAAATGCATAGTTTTCAGGTGTATCTGCAAAACTGCAAGGCTGGAAAATAACTGTTTGTTGCAATAAATGCAGCTATAGGTAACTTTTGCCTGTTTACTCGAAGGACCAGTGATATCTGGCACTTGCTGAGCTGCCCGCTTCCTTCCACGACCTTTTGGTATAGGGGGAGCCGTTTCCACCATTGTTGAACTATCCACCGAGAGATTCGAATCCGGAGTGGTGCTAGAGACTGAGGTGTAGCCCACGGTTACCAAAGAGGGGCTGTTGCTGTGGTTGCACGACTCTGGCTGCTGGTGACTGTCCATGTGGCTGTACAGCTCCTCCACAGTATGAAAGTTCTCAGAGCAAATGCTGCATGAATTCTTCTTCTCACCATTATGAGCCTGCTCCATGTGATTCACCAGAGACGTTTCCTCTACAAAGAGTTCATGACAGTAAACACACTGAAGAGCAGATCGGTCTTCATTAGGGGAACACTCTGGGTGACATTCTGCAATGTGCTTCTGAAGATCTTCAGGAAAATCAAAGCCTTCTTCGCACTGACTGCATTTCTGAGTGTCCTTCATTTTCCAGTCCTCCATCCGGGAAGCGGACTGAGAGCCATCTTTGTTCCTCTCGTGAACCTGCATGTGACCATGCAGCGAACTAGATGACAGGAATCCACGTCTACAAATGGCACACTTATATGGCTTGTTGGACGTATGAGTCTTTAAGTGAATTTTAAGGTGATCACTCCTTGAGAACGCTGCATCACACTCACTGCAGTGATACTTCTTGTCTCCCGTATGAAGCTTTATGTGGCGGTCCCTGCTCCGTTTGTGTTTGAAGAGACGACTGCAATACGTGCATTTGAAAGGGAGCTTGTCGCTGTGACTTTGCTCGTGGTGCTTTAAGTAGCTGAGGCGGCTGAACGATTTATCACAAAACTGGCACGGATAGGGCAACCCTGGACCTCCTTCCTCTTCACCAAAATCACAACCTTCTCCATGGCTTGGGGAAGTCTGGTCCTTGCTAGAAGGCGATGATGCTGGCCATGAGCAAGTGGGGTCATCCTCAACATCCACTCCATCTGAAATGAGAAAGAAACATGCCCACAAGCTTAATCCCTACAGTTCAAAGGAGATAGCAAATGCATATGAACAACACAGATCTGCTACTCCTAAATACCTAAAACATATTAAACTCAGACTAGGATATTTCTTACACTTGTATCCAACAGCTTCAAGACCACATTTATTTTTATCAGACTGTAAAACATTAAAAGTTATTAAATAGTTCTGTGCCTATATTACCTTTTTATTGCTTTTTTATCATTCTTTCTCAGTTGCAGGATATGTATTATACATTGACAACTTTATTAAAATGCAGATTTTAATATATTTAATGTTTCTTTTGTATCCATTGTAAAATGATTTGCATATTATGTGAGCATCTGAAGAGTCAAAGGAAAGGAGAAAATATTACAGGAATAATTTAAAATTAATACAGTCAACCCACAGGCCTAATATTTAATAAAAAGATTCCCCTTGCTTTGCCACAGGTTTTTTTTTTTTCCCTTCAAGTTGATTCTGAACACAGAAATCTTTTAAAGGCTATTACTGAGAGAGACTTGGGCGTTATTCTAAACAATAATAGGAAAAAATACAGGCGAGGAACAGGACAACAGTATAAACAGTGATGTTTTCTCTAATAAAGTGCAACCAGATTTCTCCAATAACGATACAATTCGGTTACTGAAAGCTGGCAGCTGGATCATTAAATGTTCAAAACAAACTAACAACCCAACAGCTAGGATCAAGGAAAATGAGAAAGTTTCAAAAGGGTCAGATGTGAACAGCATTTTTTTTCCTTTTTAAGTTCAAGAGGTTGCCCACCACTTCTTCCTTTTTGCAAAGGTCTCAGCCAGCTGAACTTCCTTAGGCCAGCAGAACCTGTACTGTGAGGTGATCACAGACAAAGCGACTTGTAAAAAACTGGAAACAGGAAAAATGATAAACGATTGTGGTAAAAGCTGCAAAATTTATGAGTAACAAGGAAAAGACAAAACAGAAATGCTAGCCGGATAATAAAATGAACTAGTTATCCATGATATTACCTCACCTCTAGACAAGGCAAGTTGCAACTATTTTTTTCAACAGATGTTGAAAAAATCTACAATTTTTGCACCTTTTGTTTTAACTGTAGACTACAACACTACACTGATCACACTTATCTCAACCTAAAACTTCTGTAAAAATATTAAAAGAATGCTTGAAAGACCACTCTACATCAAATAATCCTTTTATTACTTTCCAGGGGCGATGCTTGGGGTCTTTTCCTTCCTGTAGAACTGATTAAAGTAATAGTACAGAAAAAGACAGGATAAACCTCTTGAAAAATATCTTTCTTAAGGTATTCTTGCAAAGCGATGTTTCTTAACATCATCAGCCTTCTCTCAAGAAATTTACTACACCAACATAAAAGTTAGAGCTGGCCTATATTATGTAAACAAATTCCAAGCCTGCTTTCTTTAAGGTAACAAGATTTTACTAGATTATCAACCTCTTGCTTATCCACAGGAAACAGATGAGGATTCATTCCTTTCCTGCATCTAGAAACTGATGACAACGCCATCTCACTATCAATGCCAGATGGCAACCATCTAACTCTGAGAAAACAACCAAACACCATTGCTGGATGCCTGCCCATTGACACAATGCTTTTCAGGATAAGTTGGAAACTGCACAGGTTTTTATCCTCTTGTTTACGTCTTGAAGAGGAGGGTTTCACAAATTACGCATACCTTTCACACACACACACATCTGTATTGTGTTATCTGTATTTACCTATGTAGGGGTCTGCACTAATAATAGGTATTTAAACAACAAAACCAAACCCTAGCCCAAGTGCCCTGTCTTTGAACCGAAAATAAAGGTGGTGTTTGTTTTTTTAAGATAAAAATTGGAAAATAAAAATCCCCCCCTTCCAGCAAAAGTACTATCATCTGCCAAAACGCTTCCCAATGAACTGAAGCAAAGTTACTCATTGTCACACATACGAAATAATACCAGCCAGGTAAGTTTTTAAATTGGTATATTAATGATTGCAATATTCACGGGAGACTTTTGATGTCAATCTGTGTACTGCCCTTTCAGATTGCTGGGTTTGACTCTACAACTGGAAATAATCAAAACAGTGGAACAACTATTCACAGAAAAAGATGTTAGTTTTTGCTACGTTTTTAAATTTTATTTAAAATGAACATTTTCAGACAGGTCTTCTAGGTGGAAAAACCTTTTGTCCTTTAAAAATCAAATATATTTCTGACATACAACCACTGCTGGCAGATAAACAGGAATTTATGTCAAGCAACCGAGTGAAGAAAAATAGACTGTGACTGCCTAGGCAACATATTTTGTAACCAAATTTAGTATTAAAATGTATATCCTATGCAGAAATGATATATTATTGTATAAACGTTTAGAGGAATATATAGTAAGTGTTATAAATAGTGTACCATCACTGACACAGTAGTAAATCACTTCCTTTTTGTGGCCACTGCCTGCCCGGTTTTACCTATTATACAACTATTCCCTCTGGCTCGTGCATCTCAGCGGGCTGGCAGCAGGGTCAGGATCAAGCGCTGAGTGTGACCACGGTATAAGCAACGGCAGCCCCTTTCCCCCACCCAATTCCCCTTGCTTGCTTGGGGGTCTCTCCGTTAGCTTTTATAGAAGGTAAGAAAAGCAGGGGGGAATAGTGTAACTACAGCACAGAGCCGGTTCTTACTTTCCAACCGGCAAATATAAATGTTTCTGTATGTCACTTTGCTGTTGGGTTTTTAATCCGAGCCCGTAATAATTCTGCAGAGAAATTCCCTTTGTGCAAAAAGGAGAAGAGCAAACCACTTGCAGGTCCGACTTGCGTCCTTTTAACTTGAAATGCGAAAATCTCTCAATCTCTCAGAGCTACAGAAGACCCAGCAAGGCAGGGGGAGTTCTGCACAGTGCACGGCAGAGGACAACAGGATTTTCCCGAGTACGAGCCTAACAATGCGGCCAACGCGTTTCCCCGGCTTCCCCTCGGCGCGGCGGGGTGGGGGAGAGCCGGCGTGGAAGGGGCACCGGCGGCCGGCCACCGCGCTCGCTCCGGAAGGAGGGCCCCTGGGCTGCGCTCACACAAAGGGTTCCCAAAGGCGGGCCTGTCGGCCGTCAGCGACCCGCGGAAGGACTTTTGAAACCTTGCTTCTGCGTCTGGAAACGCTTTCGCTGCAGTGACTTTTGCTGCGCAGACTCCAACTTGAACACTGTGTGAACATTGTGTGCGATGGACTAAGGCGCCTGGTGAGCATAGGGGCTGTCTAGGAACGGATCTGGAGACAGCGATCAGGAAGGAAACCTGGGCTATGAGTAACTACTGCTACAGCAGGACGTGAATGATGGCATTGCCTGTCCTGCTGTCTCCCCACCCTTCCCCACAATAGATGCCACCCCATAAAATTAACGTGCAACCATTAAGAGCATCTCCTTCAAAATGGCAGTGATCCGCAGCCTGCTACCGTGCGCCGAGGCTGCTCCGCGCGCCCAGGCGCTGGGTGAGCAGATCTGGGCACGCGAAGCGGTGACGGAGGAGCCCCCGCAGCTAAACCAGCAGGCGCGGGACGTGGACTCCACTCCCGCTTTCCCAGGGGCACTTCCCACAGAGCCAGCTCTGTGTTGGGGGTGAAGTTTGACCTGCTGTCGGGCAAACCCCTTTTTGCCGATCACTCTCACAGAAAATACAAACAGTTTGCTGCTACTCTGCATACAGCCATGCGTATATAAATCTGCAGACACCTACCCACCAAGCTATGTCAACATTACAAAATACTGATTTTTAATGCTATAACAAGCTGTTTTAAAATACTCTGGACCAAATTCAGATGCACACATACAAGTCCCCAGGAGTGGTACACATCTATCTGGGGGCAGAATAGGGCCCCAGGTATTTGACAGAGTGTTTATAGAGTTTTAAAATATATTTTCAGTATTGACGTATTTTTTTTTCCTTCGGCACTCACTAAGTGCTACTTACTGTAAATGCCTTTTTTGTGTTATGGCAAGTATTCTGAGTTTCAATGTGATGCACTTAACATGTCCATGTAAATTTTTAATTTTTGGAACCAGTCACTTCACACTCGCTGACTCTAAGAAAGCTCTAGCACTCACAACCAAAAAACTTTGCTGGAAATCAGCTACAAGGCCTAAAAGTCTATTTAAAGATGCAAATGTGTGTGAATAGTTAGTGCAGATGTTTTTCTACACCAACTGTACTTGCTGAGTTTCACCATTTCCATAAAGCACATTAAAACAAGTGTGTGAACACTCCGAGATGAAAGTACCAAGCACTCCTGAGACTTCCAGTGGAAAGTAGAGCTGCCTGACTTTTCTCCAAGCAGACAGGAATGCCCATGATTCAGCAGCCTGAGTAAATAAAAGAGGTCCTTATTTCCTAATTTTGCTGGCTGGCCACACTGCAGCAGTCTCTGTGCTGCTGCCAAAGGGGATGCAAAACTGGAACTACACCCAGCAGCTGAAGGACTGTCTTTGTTAGCCAGCCAGGCCTTCCTGACCATCTTCTGGCAACAAAACTACCGTATCCTGCGAGGAAGACCTCCATCTCAGGCTTGATAGTTCTCTAGTCTGTCTAATAGGACGAAACAACAGATTTTGCCTGGTCTGTGTTGGAGGAGGACAGCTGGAAACTCAGTTAGTAGCAGAGTAACACCTGTTCAGTCATATTTATGGGGGAAAGTGCTCACTAACAGAAAAGTGAAGTAATACCAGAAGGAGTTATCCCGCGAAAGGGGAGGGAGGAAGGGGGAAGCATCAGAGCACAAAAGCACCTCTGTGGAGTTAGCAGCCAGCCACTCATGTGCCAACCCCAGTAGTCGTGAGGTCTTAAAAGTGATCTTATCCCTAGTGCTGCCGACTGAATTAACAGTACCGCTTCAGAAAAACGTTACTTAGTCACCGGGAAGGTTTATGACATACGCATGCTTTGGCTGGAATACGCTTCAGGGCACTTGCTTTATCATGCCTTATTTTTCTGTATGATTTAAACATGTTTTTGCTGCCACTAGACAAATGGCCACATTCCTAAAGCAAATGTCAGCAAACCTTTATGTGCCATAATACATAAGGTTCCTCTGATAGAACAGAGTTTACAAATATGAACAAATTAATATTTTCAATATCCTGTAAGCAGCAGTTTTCAATTTTCCCCATTTTGCTGCTCAAGTAACTGGGGCACAGACAAGCTGGAGCGGTTTGCCTCAGGTTACAAATGTAATCTGTGCAAAGGAGGAAACAGAACCCGTATCTCCCAGGTCTGAGCCATCCCTGCAAGAAAAATCCTTTCTCCCCCAGAAACACAGAGCTGGCAAAATGCTTAAGCTGCTGGACCTGACCAAAGAGAAAGCCCAGCAGTCTAGCTGGACAGACACCCCCCGGCTCGGGGTCCTGCTGATACGTTCTGGCTCCTTTGCCCCCTTAACGGTAACGGCAGACTGGTCACACAACTATCCCCCAGGACCCCATCTGAAGTACTAAATAGCAAGGTTTCTTTAACAGGTACAAAATTTATAACAATGGGTTACACAGGACGGGAATAGATACTAAAGATGACAAATCAAGTACACCAGGCAGCAGCACAAAAACACATCTACTACATACTGCCACAGGCATACGGATTATGAATGCACATGTATGCGTTGAATTGTTGTGTAGTTATTATTTATTGTCCCACCGCCAGCCAAAGGCCTGTTCATATACCACTGCGTACACATATATGTGCTCATACGCACATATTGAAAGGGATGGAGAACACATATAAAGGTACAGCTTTGCTAATTTACCAGATGGCATGCTACAAGATAGAATTTGAATTGTAGGAAAGGAAGGCCTAAATAACAGGTAGGTAGGTCAGTTAACTGGATGTATGATAGAGCTCCACAGTTTTAAATCCTTGCATTTTTGTGCAGGTAATTGAGTGGAGTGGTTATTATATATCATATAGTTTACTTGTAATGGCCGTTTCAGGTTTTAGTGCTGGACACATTTTATATTATTACCACCACTAATTGTCTGCAGGGCTACCTTGAAAATGAGATAAGGAATCTTAGGGGAATATGCAGGTGTGAATAAATAGTAAACGAAGAGGTTAGATATTGCTGAAATAAAACAATATTGTGCTGTGCGCTGAATAGATCTAAATAACTAGAAGATCAAAGGACAGTGTTTAAGCGTTAACATGACTACAGTGATGGCCTAACATATGTGTCACTGAAACAAACAGTTTTGAAGTTTTTAACGGAATTAGCAGATAGTGCTAGCCTTCAAAGTCACTTTAAATAAAATATACATTATTACATAATATTCTCTGTTTACTTTCAGTAGAAATGTACAGCGTTTTGGAAAGGCTGCAACTTTAATATAACCACCACATTTTTTTCACATCAGTGACCCCACATTAAACTCACTCATTTGTCTCATAACTTATTAAATGGCTTGAAAACTAATACTCTGTAATGGGCATTCAAAAGAGAAATGTGAACTTTAAAAATTATTTATAATTTACAGATGTTTTTAAAATCTATCAATATTTCAAAACTGCTTTGGGAGCACCAATTAAATGCATTACCAGTTAGATTACTGGGGGAGAAACATACAGGGGTTCCTGACCAACAGAACTGAGACAGCTGGTAGGGAGGTTTCCCCATTTTAAATTTCATAACCAGAAGAAAGGCAGCTCCTGGAAACAACAAATAAGTCACTTTAATACCTCGCAGGAAAAACCTGCTTGCTTTTATAAAATGTCTTTAATGCCTACATAAGTAGTTAACATTCCTGTATTGCTCTCCTAAGGTAACCTAAGCCTCCAGTTCCATTATGTCTTCTTCAGAAGACATATTACTATTACATATGTAGAGAGGAGCATAAATGTTTTCCTTGATTGTTGCTTAAAGTTCATTTGAACAGACGGAGCCCAATGAATTCCACCTTCTACAGCCAAATTAAAGAAAATGTAAGCAGTTCACATTCTGTTCCACCTTTCAAATCATACACAAAACCCAATTTGCAACTAGAAGAAAACAGAGCTACCCTCCGCTTGTTTGAGAAAGCCAGTATTTTGTGCCTCTGTAGGCAAAGAGAAAGAATAAGTAATTTTCCACAGTCCTGTACATATAACTAATGACAGTCACCATCCTCAAAGCTTATTATACTGCTTTACATAATTGGGAATCGCATGTCACACAATTAATTTCCAGGGGTTGTTTAGTTGTGACTATACAAGCACTAAGCGATTCAAATTAGCTCATTTGTCCACTGCTTAAATGTGACAAACACATTTACACTGTATTTCTTCCACTGTTAAGTTGCTGTTTCTTTCAGTAGTTGTTTTTGTTTGTTTGTACAGTATGAGTCAGAGACCACCAGGCTTGTTCCATCTGAAGCTAGGGTCAGAAAAAAGCACCCTGAGAATAATTACATTTAGAATCAAGATAATGGGAGAGCAAAAAACCCATTCAAATACTCCAGCAAACTTGCACATAATAATGATCGCCTAAGAATCTGTATATTAACAACCTCATGTACTAAAAGTAGTGATTCAGTCAATCAGGTCTTTCCTAGAAAATAATCATTATAATTTGTTGTGCTGATAACAGTATTTGTACTGCTTATGAAGAACAGCAAATGACTAGGGGATAACAGTTCAGGTTCCTCACTGGACTCCAATGCTTTCCCCTGCCTTCTGCTTTCACTGGGTCGTGCTCTCCCCAGGCAACACCATGAATAGGACCAGAAACCCTCTCCTTGCAATCCTCCCCCGCGCTGCGGCTCCTTTTGAAAGCTGCTGAAGTGTACAGAAGCCTCAGAGATAGCAGCCCCTATAACACAGTGCCAGTCATGAAAGTAACTTTCCAGTGGCATAGAGGTATTAAAATGAGTTGACTGCTTCTTTCTTTCCCAGGTCACAATATAAATAAGGAGAGTGTCTGAAGTCAGAGAAGCGTCATTCTTTCTCTTTCCTTCCCAGAACCAAATGATCCAGAGGCTCGGACCCTGAGAGCTGAAGGAGACCCTGCTTCACAGCTGCCTTCCAAGTCCCCATTCCCACACAGCCCCAGGACCCCACGGGGAGGAAGGGCAGGCTGTCAAAACCTCCCCAGCTGGAGGCTCAGACAAAAGATGGAGACCCTGAGCAGGATTTGCAGGCAGAAACCCGTGAGATGCCAAGCACCACCGTGGGTCCTGATTTGAATATCACCCTTCTTTCAGTTAATCCAAAGTTTAATCATGAAGGTCTGCAGGGATTGCTGTGGGTGTACCTCATGCTCGGCCGACTTCCCTCCTTTTTTTTATCACGTATGCCTGTCCCTCCCACCTGTGCCTACATTTCAACCACCCCAATTCATTGCTTCATTGCCTCTAGACCAGAACAGCAACAGCAAGACACACTTTGAAGGGGGCTAAACTAGGACAAAGAAAAGAAGGAAGGCAATGTGTGGAGAACAAAAGAAAGGAATATAAGGTGGAGAGAAAGAAAGGAGTAAATAATTGCATCTGAAAGAAACTCAGGCAAAGATATTGCAAAATGGCTTATAAGAAATGGAAAGTAAAAGGAAATGAAGATCAAGCAAAAGCAATGCAGGCAGTTAACGCTTTCAAAAACATATCAGTGTTATTTTACAGTGTGCTAGAATTAAATACAGTAAATAAACACAGAACTGCTTATTTCTTAGAATGACAGAGATGTGGTGGCGGTCTTATTTACACAGGTGAAAACTCCTGGACCTAGATCTGCAAAGGGACTTAGGTGTCTCCAGGAGCCTAGGAAGCAAAGAAAGCAGGATTCATAGGGCCCTGGGGGGGACCAGGAAAAGGTCTGCAACCTCGCAGCTTGGGCACTCAGCTGGGCTTGTTATACGTTAAAGAGGCACTGGATAAAAACAAAAATAAACCTAAGCACAAGTTCCAGACTGCAAGAACCTCTGCACTAAATGAGTGTCCTTCTCAGTAGGTTAACAGTTCCTTCTCAAATGTGCTCCTACCAGCCCTATGAATAGGGTTCTCTTTGCTCCAGCAAGCCCAGCTTACGTGGGAAGAGATCTCTGCACAACCGAAGACCCTCTGCTCAGAGGCAGGAAATGTGGCTTTGCATCCCCTCAGGATGCTGAAGGAACCTAATCAAGGCCTCGTGCCATTTAATACTCTACCTACCGGGCCCCTATATAGGGAAGACAGGAACACAGCACTTTCTGCTGACAGTGCTCACCGTGTCCTGGGCCTAGTAGGATGCTGTCTGCGCAGCAGGCTGATCAAAGATGACGGGTACCCAGATGCTTACAGAAGGGTAGTTTGCATAGACTGCCAAGCCACAGATACCTGAGAAACTTTTCACACACAAAAAAGAGGTGCCTACCAAATTGGGGTGAACCCAGAGAGGTAGGTTTTGGACAACCATTTCTATTTAGCTTCTTACAGTCCATCAACATCCCATTTTAGGCTCCCTTTTTTTTTAGATCTGGCTGTTAGTGCAGATGTGCTGCACAGCTGTTAAAAGCGATGTCCTGCAGCAAAGGTAACTTTGGTTTTTAAACTAAGTCAGTGCTCAGAATGACAAATGCGTACACCCACGCTAGTGCAGCACGGTCACACTGGGGGCAGCGTGTCTCAGGAACCTTTTCACTGTAGTCAAAATGCCATGCAAGACAATGCAGCCCTTTCTCCCTGACCCTCATTTTCTGCAGGTTACTTGAATGGGAACACATGTGGATGTCTATGCCATGGGATAGGCACAGGTGGGTAGGTGTGTGTGGCTTCCACTAACTTACAGGCAGTCTAGCCTGTAAGAGGGACCAATGAATTTCCCAGTTCAGAATGGTCAGAAGACCAAATCCTACCATGAAACTGTGACATGTAAACTGTTACACCTACCATCTTCCTATCTTGCAGACCATCAGTCCCTCTATGTGGAATTTTGCAAGGTAAGAGTTGTATTTAAAATATACATGCTTCATTCAGTCCTTTCATGTTAAAACAGGTTTATTTGGGTGATTTAATTATAAAAAAGATGGGGAAATTCTTTGCAAAAGGCAGCATTTTCCTTCTCTTCTGTATAATTTCCATTCACCAAAGCCTGCTGAAACTCATGATTAACTGTCTGAAATAGAGGCCTCTCCAGAAATAAAGAGATCTCTGCTTTTTAAAGCCTATATCTAAAACAACCCTTTGTACCTTCCTCAGTGTAGAATGGAAGCCTGGTGTGAAATACAGTAAATTAAGCCTTCTGCTGTCAGAGCTGGAATTAAGAGTAGAGCAGAATAGCGGCTGGATTGGAAATGATTTTTTTTTTTATTGGCTTCATTTACATCCTGTCTAAGGTCTTCTGAGCAGCTCAAGGTGTCTTATCTCTGGCTACCAGGGGGTATTTTGCAGTCAAAGCAGTTAACGTACTTTCTCTCTCTCTCTTTTTTAAGGCCATCTTATCTTATCAGACAGATCTCTTCAGGCTGAGGAGAACCCATACTTATCAGTAGCTGTACACTGTATTGACAGCTCAGTGCTGCTAGGGACAAATGAAAGCTTAGGGTAGAGAAAGATCAGTTAACCTGTTCCACTCTCAGTTTAGACTAATCTTTGGTTTGTCTAACTTCAGGAAACAACGTCTTTTCTCTGTTTACTTGGACAACAGAGGCACACAATCACATCATCAGTTGCTAAATCTGGCGCACAGGTACAGCCACTGTAATAATCCCCAAGGCAGTCTGCCTGATGACTTATAAGTGTGAGCAGTGCTCTGCTGACCTCCAGCAACTCCTTCTCCAGGTGACCTCAGGGACGGCAGACTGTTCTGGGAGCATCTGAGAGTTGCTGGGATCGCACAGCAACGCAAAAACCGAGGGCTGCACAGACTCACAATTTGTAAACCAGCCTTACCCCAGAGCAAGGGGAACTGCGCACGCTGAGGGCCAGAAAAGGAAAAGTAATCCCACATATGCTCCAAATGGAAGCAGTGAGACTGAAGGTGAGCCTAAAGAGCACCCTGCAAGCCTGTTCTTGGATCAGAAGATAAGGTGAAGAAGCAGTTTATTTAGACCTGTCCTCCATATCCTACCAGGGCAAACTTTACAGCACAACACGATTAGTAACTAAGAGCAGTCAGCCCTGCTACCTGGTATCTCCAGGAAATACACAAGCCAGCTTTCTCACTTACCACAAAAAAAAAGATACAAATGGCAAGATTCCTCTTGTCCTTTACCTGATGTCACGAGCAGTGAACCAGGTCTAAAAAGTTACAGCTGCTGCTACTGAAAAATCATTCACCATAATTTCAGGTGACAAAACATGCAATTGAACATTAAGCCTTGTGCTGGTCCTGCTTTCTACTTTTTTATGTTTATTTTTTCTCTCTCTTTTGTGTCCAAACACTTCATGAGCACTTTTATATTAGTGATAACCCTAGACTCTCCCTGCAGAGAAGGTTCACTATTAATTGTCCATTATCTTGGTGTGTCAGCACAAAGGAGAGGGGAAGAAATTCTCATCCAAATGGTTTCACCTCCCTCTCTTGAGAGTGATGCCCTTGTCAGGGCATTAAAGACATGAAAACCTGCCACTTATCAGAATTGTGTTTGAATCGAACTACTGTCCTTGAAAACAGTAGACACCAGATACCATCAAAATAAGCCACATTGGCAGATCCTGTTCCACTGTGACTCAGGCAACCTTTATAAAGCTTATATACGCACTTGTGATTGCATATGATCAGTAACATTATAGCCGTGGCTTAAAATAAGAAAGGCACTTTCTTTTTCATTTTATAAAACAATAAGCATATTATAAATAGCAATTGCCAGAATGAAGAAAAGTTGGCCAGCATCTATGTTAAGTCTCTCGATACCATATTAAAATGTGGGATAGTAGTATGTGCAGATTTTTTGAAAAGAGATGGTAGTAGGAGGAAGAAGATACATATGACATTTTTTATGAAACAGTTTGGAAGATTTCAACAGTTTAAATAAGCCTGAGGACACACTTGAATGTAAACTCATTGCTGAACCAAATCGTAAAATTTTTTAATTACTTCACACCACCAATTCTTAACAAAACATAATTCAAGCCTATTAAAATGCTGAATTTGCTTGCTAGAATGAAACAATATTTCAAAGAGGTCTTTAGTAATTCTATTAACCTGCTCAGAAACAAAAAAAAAAGAGCTTAAGTTACATCCACAGCTGCAGAGCTCTATCTGTCTTTTTTGGACAATCAATGACTGTCCTCGCTTTTCACAGTTTGAAGTCGCAAAGAGGAGGAAAAAAAAGAAAAAGAAGTTACGCTTTGCTTTTAACAAGTAAACAAGTGTACAAATTAATTCAGAGAGCTGTAATTTTGAAAATTTTCTATGTTTAATGTGCACTGCAGTTAAACTACTTTTTCTGTACAAATTAATTTACTGCATCAGTGATCGATGTTTATGTTTAGGCAATTTTATTTCTCAGTATGGTAAAATTAGACCTAATAGTTGCAACCTGTTATGTCCAATCTGTCACTGAAATTCAAATTGCCTTTTTCCTATTATTCAAGGAGCAATTTGGAGGAATTAAAGCCATCTAAAACCAGAAGACAAACAATTCTCTGTAAGGACTCAATAGCCTGTGTCATCAACCTGCTCTAGAAAGCGGTGGTCCTTCGTCGGCAGAACCGCTGCTACCTTTGCTCAGGGTCTGAACGTTTCCAGTCTGGAGAGCCACAAAAGGCACAAGTGTCTGAAAGACAGCAGAGCGTTGTGCCACTCCTTGAAGGAAACGTAAAGACAGTATGCGTTTTGAGTGAGTGGAAGTATCATTAACAGCTAACACAAAGACCCTTCTCTGTATTCTATAACTGTCGATGTTCACAAGTTTTCAATTAGCCATCCATGTATCTACAAAAAATAGATTTTGTTCTTCATCTGGGACAAGTTAGTCATTGTCATCTTGTTCTTGTCAGTGAAGCACTCAGCTGCCACCGACAATTATTATTTATTACTTCCAGTACTAAAATACACTGGTCGAACTTTGTTTATACTACCCTTTGCCTTATTTTTCCTCGCTGCAGTGGAAGGGCTATGCCATACACACCAGGTTATTCCCTCAATTCACCTGAGGCTTCTTGAGGTCTCAAAGCCCCCTGCCCCATCTTCCAATGTATCTTAAATGGTTTGATCGCATTTAAATTTCTGTATGGTCTTTTACTCTTAAAAGCCTTACAATAGTCCTCCTCACAATTAAGAAACAAACACTCTCTCTCCTTCCCCCCAACACTTCTACTTTTATCTTTAGCTTTATTTTTCTCTGTGTGTTTGTGTATGGGAAGGAGAGATTCATTTTTCTCATGCACAGAGAATGAATATCTTGCTTTCCGAATACCAGCCTGCATGCAAGTTTTTGGTCTTGTTGGGGATGGATGAAATAGAAACAGTGAGATGAGAGATAATGTTGGTTTTGAGGAGATTTTGCATCTTTTCCAGTCATTTTGTTTTACACTCTATCTTTTATCACTTTTAAAATTCCAAGTAGGCTCATTTCTTTGCAAGATTGCTCAGTTCATCAAGCTGATTAATAATTTTGCTACTAGGCTGTACTGATTAATGTGGATTAGTCAAGTGATTAATAATTTTACTGTTTTGCAGGACAAAGCTGCCCTAAACATCTTGGGTTTTGATAGTATTTTACAACTGGAACTTCCTTAGATGGATGATATGCAACTTCCTGGACTCTCAACACTCAGCAAAGTGGCATGACCTTACCCTTGGGTTCACTTCTCTGGTTTAGTGCCCATAAACCATCTTCAGATGACAATATTTGAACTAAGACCCTTGCTTTTTGTACAGCACTTGGCTGCTCCTTCCTCTTCCTCCTAGCTGTTTGTTTCATTCCCCTGGTTGATGTTATCAGACTTATCTCAATGTGAGGTAAAGCACGTCTTTTTGCTGATTCCTATGCAATTTCTAGAACAAAGACCTGAACTTCTGTTGATTCCTTGGCAGCCAGAATAACACAAATAACATCTTCTACACAGGTTCAGGTATGTATGTAACAGTTAAATCATTTGATGCGGAATGGAAAACAGACACTTTATTTCTAGTATTTGATGGTAAAGCACAGACCATTGTATTCCACGATTACATTTACACGCTTCCTCCTGAAGTGGCCAATGAACCAAATCACTGTTTATCATCTATTGTACAAGATTTCCTGACTCTGCTCATGTTTAGACTTCTGTTTTGCTGATACTGGACTTCACAGTATCGTCAGTCTCCAGAGGAGCATATAAAAGCATGATCTATTTCTAAGACTGAATAGCAGGCTCTGTGTTAGGTAATGCATTGGCCTGTAGGCTGCACTTTCTTGCTAATTACAGTGGAAGTTTTCTCTTAAAGAAAACATGGCATTGCGAACGGCATGGAATCAGCTTTCGTTCTAATTGGAGCTTTCTTTCTAATTCTCTCAGTACTAAGTTTCCCCATAAACACACTCTTCTATATTTGGATACTGGATTTAACCCTCTTAGACGAAATAAGACTTGACACAATTATATATTTATTTGATCTTTTCTAAAGCACCAATTGCAAGCCAAGTAGCACAAAGAGCCAAATGCAAAACAGTAAAAGTAGAAAGCAAAATCTAATAGCATGTTACAATATGCTATACACACAGAATTCAAAAGGGACCTGCCAGCCCCAAAAGATTCGATTCCTGACTAGTTAGAGGAAAGAGAAAAACAAAAGGGTAGCAGATGCAAAAACAAAGGTAGGGAGCCCATAAAACAGTCATGGATAGGCCAACTGAAATAAACAGGGCTTGCAGCTTGCCTTAAAGGCAGCCAGCAAGGGGCTCTGGCAGGGAGTTCCACAACCGAGGACAAGAAAGACTTGCCTTCGGCCCGCGCCTGACTCAGCCCAGGGAGAGAAAGCCGACTATGTCCAACTGCGAGCAACTGCCAGACAGGGACATGGAGTGCAAAGCTGCTGCCCAAGAACTGGGGGATTAAAATTTGAATAGTTACATGGATGGGGCTATATTTTTTAATGTATCAGCTTTCCACCCCAAAGAGGCTCCGGATCAATTTCAAGGGAAACAGTTAGGAGCACATTACAGTAGTCTAGCCCAGATGACTGCAGTATGGTCTCTGTCCAAGATAAATAAGCAAACTGTTCAAATAAGCTGGAAATTCATCACGGGGATGTAGAACTAGGGCCCTTCTTGCTGGGGAAGGAACATTACGATGTTGGTCAATAATACTCCTGACTTGTATCCTGTACTAGCCCGAAAATGTCTCTCCACATCCCAGAACACTTCCTGCTTCTTTATTTCATGCCCATTAAGAAGGCAGCCTCTCAAGGCATACCGTCTAAATGTTTTCCCTCCGTTTTCCTCAGTCTTGTATGTGTTGTGCTACAACCAGTTTCACTCCTCTAAAGCATGTCTACCGGAGACATACGTTACATGCCTGCAAATATACTGCAGACCTCCTGTAAGCAAGCACAATTCATAGCAGACCAAATGAAAATATCATATATTGTAATGTCTCCAGTCAGTTAATGGAACTGCAACCTCTAACTCCTCCGATATCTCCCATCCCACATAAAGACAGAGAAAAAAAGGAGATATAATGGAAGAATCCCTTGTGGAAAAAAGCAAAGACTCATCTTGGAATAAGGTATTACCCATTTGGTCCAACCATTTAATTGCTCTAGGCCAGATGCCAGTTTTGGGTCACCTCCTTGGGCCAGGCTCCAGAGACACGGGACGGGAGCCCTCACCTCCAACACGGACACAGTGGCAGCTTGAGGAGCAAAGAGCTGGGGCGTGAAGGGTGCACTAGGAGCATCCTGACCATCAGGAGGAGCCAGGAACAGCTGTTCCTGCCGAGCTACAGTCCCAACACTGGGTCACTTCAAAAAGTGGGTAATCCAGGCAGAATCATGCTGGGGACTGGATGTGGCTTGCAGGACATTTTTTGGACCACTCTGTATCAACTCCAAAGCAAAAGCTCTTCTCTGGCTTTTACCATGGCAGAAAAAAAGCCTATTTTGTGGCTTTTTATCTCATGGGCATAAACCCAATCAAAACAATCTGAAATGCAATCAAGACAATTAGGTTTTTTATTCCTTCTGATCCTAACATGGCTGCAAAGGAGACGGATAACCTTCCGGTCTGATCTTTACCTTCCTGGCAAAAAGAAATATGAACATCAGAGCAAACAATTGCTGACTTTGTACCAATGTGCAGGCAGCCTATACTAACCAGGCAGCCTGTAACAGGAAACATTTCCAGGAATTTTACATGTGTTTTTATTACTGCAGGATCTGTTTTCTCCGTTTTATTCAGTTGTGAGCTTGGATTTTAGAATGCAGTGGTACAATACTGTGCCTGCTACTTAGAGAGTGGGATGGCTGAAGAAAGGCTGTATTCTCCCTGAATTTTCTACATCAATACTTGGCTTTTGTTCCTTGGCTCTAATGTCTGCTACTTTAGCCCAGGCTTACCATCCCCACATTGGCCCACTTTATTTCCACAGAAAACTTCCAGATCTCTGTTGCTATTTGATACAAAATTACTGCCTCTGAAATATTTTAATTTGCCAACTTTCTTCACGAGCTAAAAACTGTGTTCCACTGAAGAGGCGGTTTGCATCACCTCAGATTATCTTATGCAAGGTAAAAAGAATCTGTGACCCTGACTTAGCTTTATCACGAGCTCCTACTCATATTCTGTGAAGAGTTTAACCCTAAGCGATCATTTTCGTAAGCTCAGCTACGTTCCTTCCTTTCCCCATGTATTTAATTGCAAAAAAGCTAATATTCTGTGTGTGGCAGGCATGATGTACTGGAGATGTACTGAACACACTGAGGAAACTTCCAGCAAGTGACTGAAGTCAATGAAATATTAGCAGACACGTCCAACAGATACAGAGGAGGACTAGCAGAAAAAGAATTGGCCAACCTTTTGAACACTAGGCTGTTTCATTTGACTTATGTTACCAAAATACTGTAATATACTAAAATCTACAGTCTCAGAATAAAATCCTGGCCCCGCTGAAGCCAATGGAATTTTGCTATTAACTTTAATGGGACCAGTATTTTAGCTTTGGTCTGGATCTGGTTAGATCTAGGGTTTAAGAAAATCAAACTTATTGCCTGGGAGTCCAGTGGTAATATTCAAAACGAATGAGCTATATTACTTGGGTTCATGAGGAAAATACAAAACGAAAATTATGGTAACTTTTCAAGGTTTATTAACTCAAGTCCCATAGCCTCGAGGGGCTATCTCCATCTGCCCTATTTATATGCTACCATGACAGTTCCTGCTCTTCTATGAGTTATGTTAAAAAAGTCTTTGTAGCATAGGAATTTTTTTAACTTCCCACAGATAAGTATTTTCAGCAAAAGCACACTGTGATTTTATTTTATACTAATTAACTATGAAACATTTTTTTAACCAAATATGAATACCTAACCACTAACTTGCATATACAAAATGCATTTTGAACTGACTATTTGGAACACTAACATATATATGAAAAATAATGTGTATCTGTATTTTACATATACATAAAACTAAATAAAGGCACATGCCAAAAGAAAGCTTTCCCTTCTTCCACAAATTTTGTCAAAGACTCTGAGATGTAAATTACGTCTTTAACTAATTCCAGATAAAAAATAAACCAACTCGTATTTCTCAAATCACTCTTCCAGAAAAGCCTGCAAGGTTAACTGAGCCAGAGCTTGCAGATGCATTCCAAAAGTGAGAACTCCTCGCAGGGACCGCACTGCTCCCGGCTCCATCCCTGTTAGCTGGCTGCCTGTCTGGAGGCATCTTGCAGGGTACAACTGTAGCACTACTGCATTGAAGGAGGTGGTCTCTCAGCTGGCCCAGCAGTATGGTAACGGAAATACAGATGTTAACATTTTTGATGACACTAACGGGCAAACCGTGCCTCTCCCACAGTTCATCTAAAATGGGCTCTGCAGTGGCTCACTATACTGTCAGATGTCAAGTCTCAGCGTGTCCAAGTGTCGTTAGAGCAATGTCTTAAACTCCACTCAATGGCCCTGTTGCAGGCCCAAGAAGTACTTGCAGATGGTCTGTAAAGAGGTGCTTGATCATATGGCATGGCTCCCCACTTCCAGATGTAACTGCCCTGTAGGCTAACCAACATGTATTGTTTCGCTAATCCTACATTTCCTTATTAAGAGTTGCCACAAATATTTATGGAGTCATGAAAGGGAGATAGACAGCTTGCAAAATGATCAGAATGACTCCTGTGTACTCTCCACTTTACGGACTTAGTGAAGTTCTGTTTTATAGCTGACTCTGGAAAAGTTTCAGATGTGTCTTCATGGTTCCTCTCATCTTTTCACCATCACCCTCCACTTTGACTAAACTCGCAGTGCCAAGAGGATCAAATTGCTTTGGTCAAGTTTTCAACACTAAATACTGAAAATTTCCTGTACTCACAATCACTTTGGCAAGAATTAACTTGCCCTTTTCTACTGAAAGAAGTGCTGAACTATTAGAGTCAGATTATCAACATTTTTTTTGGAGTGAGATGTTCAATTGTTCAGAATTTGCCCTTTTATGGATTATTAACAATGCATGTGAATTCCCGAAATTAATCCATTAATGCTTTGTTTGCTGGCCCTCCCAATCAGTTTCTAACTGGGAACCAATTTGTCTGAAACTCTGCTGACAACAGGTCTATTTTCTCCACCAAATTATGTTCTTGCATAGCTAAGTGCTCCATTTAAAAAAAACAAACCCCCCAAAAACTTACTGGCTTTCAGTAAGGCTCTCGGTCATCACACTCACTTGATGCGTTACGCAGCAGTTTCTTTTTTAAAGCTTTACGAAGTTTTTGCCCAATTTACTTGTTGGATGTTTTAAGTCTTCTTAAATTTAAGATGCAAGATTATTCCTATGAAAGATGTGTCTCTGACAGGCATTCTACTTCTACACTGAAGATTTTGCTCTTGAATTTTGGAGAGATATGGACTAATTCTTGATGTTACCTTACATCAGTCTTATATCAGTGTAAATTGGTCAAATTCAAATGCATTACTTTGTCAGACATCAGTGTGAGACCTTTGAGATCAGATGAGGCACACAAAGACGGCTTTTCATTTTATGGAGCTGTCTGAGCTTTAAGAACTACCAGTTCTTAAAGACGTGTGGTTCTTGTAAAAATGGCTGCTGAACACTTCAGATTGAAACATTTTATCAATATGTATATTTTTAACCACTATAATAATAATTATTATCAATATCAGTGGCAACAAGGACTAGACAATGACTTTGTATAGGTTTGGCTCTTGTCTCCCAATTTCCATTTACAACTGCCAAACTGCCCGCTCTGTTTCTTATGTAAAATTGCAGATGTCTTCGTATTAATCAAGAGCCTAATACACTCCAGATGAATAAACAACTTCAGCACTGCAGCACGTACCTCACTTCTTAAACCCAGGATTTATTGGAGCGGCCTGCTCCAAGATCTCTTAACTTAAAAAAGATGCTTTATTGTTCCTCGCTTCTACAGCAGGGGCCTAATAAATGCATCGAAACTATGTCTTTGTCCCTTTGCAACACAGTATTCAAAGAGATTTCCAACCCTACAGTGTAACATTATCCAAATCCTTTGAAACCCTAAGTAGTTGCTCAAACTCAATCATCCAAATACAGAAAGCTTCATAGGGAATCGAGAGCAAGGTGATACATTAGCGATGACTGGGCTACACTGGTGGCTAGCCCTGAGTCCCCTGCAAAATGCTATGGCACTTTCGGTGACATTCACTACATTCCGAAGTGCCATCTTAGAGCACAGGGACTGAACTTCTTTTTTCAAATGCCCATTAGTAAGGAGGAGAATAGATAGTTCCCAATATTTTCCTCCCGTTAAAAAAACAGTTTAAGGGAACTCATGTAGCTGGGTATCAATTCACTGATATATGTTTTCAGTATTTCGCTGCAGATTTAGCCTGTAACCCAGCTAATCAATATTGGTTTAAATATTTCTATTTAAAATTAAAATCTTCCACAGCCTAAACTGTTCTGTGTACTTTAATTTACATTCCCTAAATTGGAGAAAAACAGATGCTTTCTTTGTAATCATGTAGAAACAGGAAAAGGAAATAATGATTAGGGTCTTAAAGCATATATTAACTCATGGATTGTTAATTTTTTAATTATTGTTTCAAAATATTGGCACCCTCCTTAGAACTTCCAGATTACTAATGTGCTTGCTAATATTGGACTGCTAAGGGTGGTTCTATTAATAAGATGTATGTATATAGAAAGATGGAAAAAAATAAAGGTTATAATATTAGCATACCTTACTCATTTTTAATTAAAGAATTAAAAAGCCCAGTCTTTGGGGGGTTTGGGAAAATAGTGTAGCCAAATGAGACCAATTAACTTCATTAGCTTCTGCAAATACCTACTTTTCCAGCACATTTCTATTTTTCCATCTGCTTCACAACTACACATGTCTACAAATTAACATTTTATTTATGATTTAAGGTTCCAGTTCATAAAAATTATGCATTCATTGCATACAGTTTCCTGCATTTATTGAAAAATCGCTAAATTATATATCTTCCATTCTTCATTCTATTTTTTCCTCTGAATGAAAAAAGCATACAGCCTGCAACTGCAAAAAAACACAACCCAAATCAGGGCTGAATGTTGCAAGTGGGAACATTCATACTACAATGGGAACTCCACAAAAATCTATTTAAAAATGACAGTTGCAAAAACTCAGAATAAAGAACATGATAAAAGTGTCATTAAAATGCCCTATTGCTACTACTGAGTTGCACAAACATTTTCTTGAGGCATTTGTTATAGGTTAGTAGTCTGACAAGTCTTATCACACACAGCATCAGTTTTGCTCATCTTGTTCTCAACCATTCAGCATCATGTACAGCATGGACCACCAAACCTCCAGCACCTTTCACTTAGGAAGAGCTTTGCAATGGTTAGTAATGTTAATACGAAGAGTAAACTGATTATTACAGTCATTTAGCAGTCAAGAAAATACATTTACAACTTTGATATCAACCAAAACCACTGATTTACCTTAGCCTTATCATCATTACCTACTTTATTTATGACTACGCAGCAGCTTCGAGTGTGAGCAGTTTTAATGGATAAGGAAACCTCTAATGAGTCATATTATTAAAACAGTTTTAGAAAAAACAGAGTTTTTTATGACTTGGAGGAAGGGACCAATTAGGAGTATTTTACATGTCCAGGGATGAACGGACACGCTCCCCTTCTGATTTTGCTTCTCGTATAAGAAAATCAGCAATCATAGTTCAGAAAGACACCTCACCATGTGAAGAACCAAAAAAGGAGAAGGAAATATTAAAGGGGTATTTTAAATTTAAATTACAAATTCCTTATGTAACTCATGAACTGTGTCATCTAGTTTTCTTGTTTTGGCTATAAAATCATTTTATATGTAGTTACTAAACTGTGATCCTCTAGGTGAGGCGCAGCCAGGGAAATCACAATGTGCAGAACACTCCCATTGATTTTTTTAAGCTATAAGATACAGAAAAGACAAACAGTCTGCTTGTTATCTGTTGTCTTCTATTTTTAAAATGTTTTGAGAATAGTTACATAATTTTTAGCCGTTTTAATGACATGTGAAGCTTAAGGGTGCACCTGACTCTGGACACTGCCCAGTTTCAACCATTTGTTTCCCCAACTGATAGTAATGCTGCAAGTGAAACAGAAGAGGCCTGAGCTTATTTCCTGGCTCAGCCACTGATCTTTTGCACATCTCTGCACAACATGGACTATAACACTTCCTCTCTTTGCTAAAATATTGGGAGAAGAGACTAAAATGTGCCTATGAAACACTTTCACAAAACAGCTAGATTGGTAGGGTAACATTTAGTGCCACTAGCAGTATCCACAGCACAGTTACATGCCAAATCTCAGCCGGCTGACTCAGCTCCTGCTATAGTCAATGGAGACAGATGGAGGCTCTTCACTGGGCCCTACATCTCCACTCCTTAAGGATGGGCAAAACTGTTTTCTGGAAGTGTCTGGTTCCAAAGTTAGGAGAGCTCAATCCCACCTGAAAAGGCATCCCTTAGATTTTCATCTCCTATCCTTCACTCTCTCCAGAACACCTACTTCTTCAGTTGAAGACTGCCAAAAGCAGGGAAGAGGCACCCTGGTCACTCTAACTCTCTACCTGAAGCACAGGCAGCAGACTACCCAGCTGGAACAGGAACCATCGGTGTGACAACATACAACAAACTAGAACAGGCTGCACTGCTGGTTAGGGAGGGCGTTTCAGTTTCTCTCAGGCAGGAAGTTTACTGTTCTTCTTTACGATTACTTGACTCTGACTGAGCAAGTCACTACATATTTGCTCAGAATACACATCTACTTCTGCTGTCTATACGTCATTCTGTAAAACATTAAGTTCAAGGCAATAGCAGAGAAGGCTGCTATGGCTTTGTTAACTTTACCGTCATGAAGCTCACCAGGGGTCTTTTCCCTACACAAATGAATAAATGTATTTACTTTCCTACACAATGTGAAGTTTTCACATTCACATCATCATCACTGCACTACATCTACATCTATTATCCCAAAAATCAAACTGCAGAATCCAATCTAAAACCATCTTCTACTATGTGCTTCTCACCAAGCTTTGGATTAAACAGAAGATTGCAACCTTCCTGTTCAGCAAGGATAAACAGAGAGTGCCCAAATGCTAAATCTTCTGTGTGCCTCTGGTTTTATTTTTAACCCTTGTAATATTCAGAACCTAAACTTCATGGGTGTTGACCTCATGGTTTTGAGGAATATGTTTCCTCCTTCCCAGCTGCAGAAGAGACAAAGCAAAACCACTGAAGGACAGGCTAAATCAAAAGCCATTCTTCTTAATTTCGGATGCTGAAAAAACTTGCATTTAACTAAGTCAAAACATAACTTTATGACTCTCTTTGGCAGAAGGACTCCAGACTATCCATCTAGCCATCAGAACTTGTATTCAGCATAACCACCAGGACATCTGAGCAAACTGAGAGGATAAACTACAGGAAGTGGAGCTGCCTGGAAGAGACAATTTAGGCATTGCAGAATACCTAGAAAAAATTTTTGAACTTGTACCCTGTGACCAAGCATAGAAATTCTGCTGTTGTCTTCCAAAAGAAATTATAAATTCTGTTATAATAAAGGAACAAACACATATAATTCACTTACTGCTACATATGAGGTACACAAATAGGCAACTCTCTTACCATTCTCCTACTCAAAACCAGTACATAAATACACTCACTAGTGCTCTGGCCAGGCTGGTCACCTTACTTCTTAACTTTTAAACTTTGTGTTAGGTTATTAAAATTCAAGATGAAAATACTGCCAGTAATAAATATTTATACAAGCTATCTGAAGATATAAAACTGATTTTAAGTAATGATGTTGATAAGAAAACAGCATGAAATCTGTGTTTATGATCTTCTGTGTACAAGTCAATGCATTTATTCTTTGTCTGATTTGTGTGGACGCTACAGTAAGAAAAGATGAATACAGAAAAGAGATGGAGACTGGGGAGGTGGGGTGGGTGATAAGTGGAATTCTAGAAGTTATTGGAAAGCAGACATAAGCATACTGGTAAATATCTCTTTTCCCCACAGACAGATTTCACAGCTGGGATTTAGATGAATTCCTATTCAATGAACTACTGTCTTTCCACATCAGCAATAAGATGGTGGTACAGTAGAAATGTCAAACCAGACCTCTCTCAAATGGATCCATTCCACCTACTCTTTAATGCCTGTTCTCTCTTCATGCCACTGTATTTCCTATTTCCTTCTCAAGGCCAATTCACACTTCTTTTTCCAAACTGGTCTTTTGAATGGAAAGGAATTAAGAGAATTAAGAGCTACAATATTAAAAGGCAAAATACAAAATGTAAACATTCATTTGCCCCTAGAATATTTAGGAAAGGATATAAAGCATATGCAAATCAAGGCATATTAACAAGCACCTTCATTTAACATAGCTGTTCATGGAAGCCCCTTCAGTCCATGCACTCTTGATACCCATCTTTCTCCTCACGCCCTCCTAAATGATGAAGTGAATACTATATAATATAATTCACATGGGTGCCCAGAATACATGCTTTTCTCCTCTCCTCCCTCAATTTTAAGTTATATATACTTCTCAATCCATTTTTCCCTAGCTTTTCATTTCTGTGATTACAAACCTTCATCTTACAACTCTGTCATATTCTTCCCACTAACTCCCATCCCCCACTCTCCCTTTTTTTCAAGTACCCCCCAAGGTATATAATAGAATGGTAGCACACATTAAAAAGTGGCTAAAAGAACTGTATTAGCACAATGAAAACCCCACACAAATGTTATGCAAATTTGTTATGAATCAAACCTGCAGTGCAAATTTACTACATTGCTGAATGATTATAAAAGGGTGATTTGTCTTGTATACATTTTTAATGTATTCCAAACCATTTGTATTAGATTGTCTGTTTCTGTTAGTCAGATCATTCAAATTTTTAAGTGCAAAGTAAATATAAAGTGTTACATTTTTAATAATATGTAGTCACACCACATACTTTTCTTGCTTTCTACCTCCACTGTGGTCCAGGAACACATAATAGCTGTTTTTTCCCTAGTTATCTAATCATTATACTAAATGCGAAGCTGTTTGCTATTACTTTACATTTTACAATTATCATTGCAAGCGCTACTTTCAGTGTTCTAGAAACAATTGTGAATCTTAGCAGTTAATGGTGTACAGCTCTTTAAATTTAATGTTTTGTATGTGCACACAAAAAGGAAAAAGGGAAAACGGGCTTTAATATTTTTGCCTAGTTGTATATAAAATTACATGCATCTGCAACACAAACATAAATGTATTAATTATATACCTACTACTTAAATTCTACTTTCTGCTTAGTTCCTGCATTTGGTGATTTTGAAGTGGGCAAAGTTACTTCCATTGAAATTATTCTGCTTTTCTGTCCCTAAAAATAAGACACCAGTGCATTCTACTTCTTATTGCTCACCATGCATTTCCTTTCTCAAATGAGACAATTATGAAGGAATTATGAGTTGTACTTCCTTACAGCTCATACTGGCCTTGATAAATGCCAAACTGGCCAAATCTGAGAAATGAGCTCTGCTCTTTCTTCATTAAAAATAGGCTGAAGTTCTTTTTATCGTATTAAAAATTTTAGTTGCATAAGCTCTTCTGAAATTAGCTTCTCAAAATATATATAACTACTGAACCCCACCGTTTCTCACCTTTTAAACACAAAACACTACAGTGATATTTTCATATGGTGATAAATGTTATCACCTACAGGGCTATATAATCTATGATAACATTGTCACAGAACACACGCATGTTTTATAGCAAAAGAGGAAGGGGAATGAGAGAGAAAGTAGCATGGTTCAATGACACAGGTTTGGAGTTATTTTGGCCAAACAACCATCCCAAGTAGAAGCAAAATGAAGGAGCATAAACTGTATGGTAAAAGGTAAGACAAAGAAAAGATCTGTAAGAAAATCATTGGGATCCATGCATTATCATGTTGTCACAGGACTAATTAAAGAGAGTAATGCTGTAAGACACTAACAGATTTGTTCCCATCAGTATTCATCACAAAGTGGATTGGATAGATACCTAATTGAAGAAATCAACAAAACTGAGAAGATGTGTACCAAGCAGGATAGATCAAGAAAAGCTGAAAGAATCTAATTTATGGAGGCTGAAAAGGGAAGACCACAACTGGGGATGGGGCAGTTCAAATACATACATGGTTGCATCAGAGACAAAATTATGAATTTTCTGAGTGGAGAAAAATGAAGCTATCTATTTTTTTGCAGCAGGGGAGTCTCAGGTCAGGCATGGTCTAAATTTCAGGATAACTGAACAGAGGAGCTAGCTTCCTTAGCAAGTTCTGGGACCCCATCCCTGGAAGCTTCCAAAGGCAAGTCAAAAAACAATGAGCAGGAATTGTCTACATATGCACGATCCAGTCTCATGGCAGAACCTGGACTAAATAATTTCTTCTGGATCCTCCAGTCCTATTGTTCTTTGATTTCAGTCCTGACCTACTTCTTTTGGCTAATCTACCTGTGAAATTGTCAGGCAAACAGACATTAAAAATGAGGTTTTAGTAGGGGGAAAAAATTAAGCACAAAAAACCAGAAAGAAACGGAATATGGATTGTGCACATGGTATGTAACGAAGAGTTCTGAAGGAACTTAGGTATAGAGCAGTTAAGCTACCTTGAGAATACACACAATTTCAACAACAATAAAAACATACCACCCCATCAATAAGCCTGGGAAATGCAAACTTGTGAGCCTTACTTTCTATGAGAAAAGGTGTTTGAACTGAGAAATGCAAGCAGTCATAGGGTGGTAGGTCACTGAGGAAAAGGAGATAAAGGTCACTTTGAAAATGCCTGTTTGATATGCTCTTGTCCCTTAAGACCTGAAGAGAGCACAACTCATTTAACAGAGACACGAACATATGCGATTGCATAATGAATATTATTATTTAGCTTGGAAAAGACTCAAACAGGTGACTAAGAAGAAAAAGTATCTCCCCTTAGTAACCTCCTGAGCCACCCAGTCAACCATGAAAGAGCTCCTCCAGCAGGTTTAAGAGTAGCAAACTGTTAGGTTTTATTAATTTGAGTATGCTGGATAGTTTTTTTTTAATGGCACTAGAGAGGTAACACTGACAGTAGCACTCAGCAAGACAGAGAAAAAAATACTACTTTGGATAAGAGGAAAAACAAACTCAACTGACCTCACCTTCCCTGAGTGCCACCTTCAGCACACACAGAATATAAAAGGGAGTGGACCCTTCTACAGTGCTCTGCACAACACTGCAGTAGTAATGTGGGCATTTCATGCCTTTGTAATATTTTCTTTTAAACTTTCAATAAAAATACTATTGAAAGACTGAAAATGTAACGGTGTTGTCTGTCAGGTTATGCAGTGCCATGTGGCAGAGAACTGCTCGGTCCAGAGCCCGTCCTCTCTCCCTTGACAACCCAGGCTGAGAAGATTTCATACGGTCCTCGTTTCGGTCCTCAGACATGAAACCGAAGAGGACATTCTTTAGGATACTCTTTGGCAAACACTTCAAGACATTGCTTGTGCTTATGCTCAGCTAGCAGCTTGCAGAGTTTGGGGAGGGGGTAGCTGCGGCACAAAGAAGCAGCTGATGAAGGCACTGCATCCTACATCCTACGTCTACAAACTTGACTACGAAGCTCAATTTGGACTTCTGAGAACAATCTTATCTCTTTCATCAGCCTCATGTGAGTCCTGAGGTTATCCCAACTCTCTGAATATGCTGTGTTGCCCAGCACACTTTACTATCTCCTAGATTACATAGCAGAGACAGAAACTCCCAGAATGTTCTTCTGTACTCAGTGATCTCCAAGAATTTATATTACGAACCTCATATTAAGGTGCTTATAATTCAGCTTCTTAATTCCCAAGGAGCTAAACCTTGATTTAGTCACTTTTTAGCATGTCAGAAGTATAGCTCTTTCTTTCCTTACTGTTCTTATTGCATAAATACATTTCAGTACTTATCTGCACTAAGCATGAGATGGAAATTCTGATGCAAACATTTGGAAAAGTAATAGCAATAATAAAACCTAGCTTCTATGTATCATACCTAGCTTAATAACATTTAGTGTGTATTTTCATCAGCATATACCAAGAGCTTTTTAACAAGGAGGACAGTATCATTAACCCCATTTTACAAATGAGGAAGCTGAGGCACAGAGCTGTGATTTACCCAAGAAGTAAACTGCCAAATGCCACATTCCATCACTTTAGCCACAAGAGGCCTCATCACAGACACCCCTCCTCTTGCATGTGCTGTTTGAGAGCCAGGTAAAGGCGGCCCTCAGAGTAAACCCCGAGTCCCTCAGCCACAGAGGTGTGTCACTTCTATATTGCATGGTGCATGGGAACCCTGGCCGTGCCTGGAGACCTCAATACTGCCAGAAGATGGGCTAGTCAAGGACCTTGACATATGTAGATGCTCACATTGCATCTACGGTACCCACTGCAGGAGGATAGAGATAGCCCTCAACCCAGACCTGGCCCAAGATGGTATGGCCACACTGAGCAGTGCTGTTAGCTAAATTTCCAGAAGCAGTGTATCTCTGTTGGTAGGACCTGCCCAAAGCTAATAAAAATCTTGCCTATCATTAGCTTGGCCCTGTGCCACCTGACATGACTAGATTGCTTTGGGTTCTAGGGCCAGCCAGGGCTGCCACTACATGCTGCTCCTTATACAAGCGAGCCATGCCCTGGGAGAGCCCCAGAAAGACATCTAAGCAAAGCTCATAAAATGTTGCATCGAGTTTCATAAACAGAGCACACATCTGAAACATCCACTGTCTGGTTTGACTCCCATTTGCAGCTGAGGATGTCAGCCTTACCAACAGACCCTAGAAGGGTTCAGCCTGGTCCAGTAAGCATGTAAGAAAGGAATAGAGAAAAAATAACATGGACATCACACAGAACAGTATTACAATTTGCTTTTAAACCCTTAATCAAGGAGGTGGCTAGTCCAGGCAGGTTCAGTTGAAAGACAAAAAGCTAGGCCTGAAAAGCCCATGAGCACCTGAAGATGTGTTTGAAGGAGGTCCAGCAGACTCATCAGATACTTAGATTATCATCCTAAGAGTCAAGGAGCAACAGCACATTGTTTCAGTATCTCATGTAGTTATACCTTTTGTTAGCAAAGTTGGAAGAGTAGCATTACTCTTTCCTCTTCCTCCTGCACAAAAATTGCACACTTCAGAAACAAATAACAGCTGATGACCAATTATTATCTGAAGTGTTTTATTAACACTGTTTTGTGACCACTTCCACAGTCACTGAAGTTATGAGGCCATCCGTAGCCTGATACTTTAAAACATGCACAGTCTGCTTGGAAAAATCTATTCATCCATCCATACAAGCCCCAGAAGGTCCTTGCATAGATGAAATAAGCACTGAGGTTCAGGCAGACACTATCAGTACTCAAACCTCTGGCCCACAGTTGTTACAATAGCCATTAGGATTTAAAAGCAACTTTGTCAAACTACCTCTTGCACAAATATGAGTTTGTGACCAGTGTATCCATAAACATCATCCCATTTGGCATAGCCCTATCCCTTCAATGCTGCCACTGGGAAAGCAATCACAGATAGCTCTTCTATTTTATGGCCTCAACAGGAAATTGTGGTTTCACTACATTCGGGGTTTCCTTTACTCTTTTGGACTGTCAGAATTGTGTTTGATTTCATTTGTGCACAATGTGAATGTATACATAAATTCCAAGTATAAGTCTGACTAGTTAGCAAATAAAAGAGCCAGCAAATTCCCTAGTTAGGAAGGTCATCACCAAATACCAGATTCAGCCACATGAAAACTTCACTTGGCTAACAGGGAAAAATCAAATGTATTCTAATATTCGATTAGCAGGACAGGACCCATAAGCGTAACAATCATTCTGGTGTCTCTGGTCTCCCTGGTAATTGAAGTGAGCAAGCTGAGTTAAGCTTAGTAAATTAATTTCATTTGTGATTATGTAGCTAAATCAGTCTCTCAGTATAGGTACCAAAAAAAAAAAAAAAGTTGATAAAAAAATCCCCCTAACCCTTAGCACAATAATTTCTGATAATGCAAACTTGAAAAAAGCAATTTGCACTGAAATAAAAATAGTTGGTGGTAACAACCAAAGATACAATAAGATATGCAGGCAGTGACATATTTAACTAGGACTTGCAAATACCTCTGACTATAACATCTTTTTTTCCAGCTCTATATTACTTTGCCAGATTTTAACTATTTGGGCTGGAATTTTTCATACTAGGTATCTGTCTCAGGGTACACTGGATTTTTTGGAAAGTTCATTGAAGTCAGCTCAAGTGTCTCTAAGACAGAAGTCTGGAAAAACATGTCATCTTTTTCATGAAAAAAAGAAATCTGAAGACATTTAACAGATATAACAGAGAAGTTGTGGAAACTGCATCTTTACAGAAAGGACTTAAAATTTGGCAGTACAGTCAGGCTGATATCAGCCACATGCTTTTGACTGTTCTTAAGAAAAACAGTGCTGGTTTAACAAAGTTAATACACACACACAAAAAAAAGCACTGTCTGCACACTCAGTACAGATTTGTTAGCGTTTGGTAGCTAAACTGCTATGGATTTCTCTGTAAACATGTCACAGATCTGGACAAGACTTTTCTTACCATTCTTTCTTTCAAGGACCGCTATGATGCTGGACAGATAACTGAACCCGGGCAGAAAATCTCCTGTGTGTCTTACAGTTCCCACTGCTGGCACACAGGGAGGACAGAGGACAAGAAGGAAGGAAACTGCTTCACCATAAAGCAAAAATGGAAGGTCTGAGATGTCATGAACATACAAAGTGCTAACGGAGAATACATTTTAAAAAAACCCAGACCCTTACGCTGAGCAGCATGCCTTTCATAAAGGTGACTCGGTTCCCCATAGGTAAAATGGGAATTATAATGGCAGCTCACTTCATAGGATAAAGAATATTTGCAGATCACTCAACTACTGTCATGATGAGTGCAACAGAAAAACCCAGGAAGAAATGAATTAATCTGACTTAAGTGCCAGGCTTCAGTTGCAAGGAATAAGTATGGCATAAGGCCACATACTGAACAAGGAAAATAAAATATAAGCTCCTTATTTTGTGGCACTTTTCATCCTGTCCAATGAAAGCATAAGTCCTGCAGGGAGAGGAAAAACTCAACACACGCAAACACACAGACACACAGCCAAAGAACTCATAGGTGTACCACAACACATATATGCACATTAAAGCTAAATGACATACAAGTTTTTTTGAGTTAGCTTTTTAATTACATAAATACAAGATGAAATTGGTGTGATGTATTGTACATTTGCAATGGCAGAAGCGTTTGGACTAGCCTTAGCAAATAAATGGCTGTTTATTTTTCTTGAGACTACACATAAAATTCTTCAGGCTTCCCACTGACATAATTTCAATACGAAGTAGGACGTGGCACGATGGACAGATGGGAGGGCTATCTGCTCAATGTATTTGTAGCATTTTAAAGTCTATTGTGGAACTTACTGTTCATCCTCAAGATTCCTTCTTTTGTGCTGCGTATTTAACATTTAAGTCTGGCATAGACTGAAGTATGTAAGTACATTACAGAATCACAGAATCACAGAATCGTATAGGTTGGAAAAGACCTTTAAGATCATCACGTCCAACCATAAACCTAACACTACCAAGACCACCACTACACCATGTCCCTAAGCAGCTCATCCAAACGTCTTTTAAATACCTCCAGGCATGGCGACTCAACCACTTCCCTGGGCAGCCTGGTCCAATGCTTGACAACCCTTTCAGTGAAGAAAAATTTCCTAATATCCAGTCTAAACCTCCCCTGGTGCAACTTGAGGCCATTTCCTCTCGTCCTATCACTTGTTACCTGGGAGAAGAGACCGACCCCCACCTCTCTACAACCTCCTTTCAGGTAGTTGTAGAGAGCAATAAGGTCTCCCCTCAGCCTCCTTTTCTCCAGGCTAAACAGACCCAGTTCCCTCAGCCGCTCCCCATAAGCCTTGTGCTCCAGACCCTTCACCAGCTTCGTTGCCCTTCTCTGCACACGCTCCAGCACCTCAATGTCCCTCTTGTAGTGGGGGGCCCAAAACTGAACACAGTATTTGAGGTGCGGCCTCACCAGTGCCGAGTACAGGAGCACCATCACTTTCCTAGTCCTGCTGGCCACACTACTTTTGATACAAGCCAGGATGCCATTGGCTTTCTTGGCCACCTGGGCACACTGCTGGCTCATACTCAGGTGGCTGTCAACCAACATGCCCAGGTCCTTTTCCACCAGGCAGCTTTCCAGCCACTCTTCCCCAAGCCTGTAGCGTTGCATGGGGTTGCTGTGGCCCAAGTGCAGGACCCGGCACTTGGCCTTGTTGAACCTCATACAATTGGCCTTGGCCCATTGATCCAGCCTGTCCAGATCCCTCTGTAGAGCCTTCCTACCCTCAAGCAGATCAACACTCCCACACAACTTGGTGTCATCTGCAAACTTACTGAGGGTGCACTCGATCCCTTCATCCAGATGATTGATAAAGATATTAAACAGAACTGGCCCCAATACTGAGCCCTGGGGAACACCACTTGTGACCGGCCGCCAACTGGAGTAAACTCCATTCACCACCACTCTTTGGGCCCGGCCATCCAGCCAGTTCTTTACCCAGCGAAGAGTACACCCGTCCAAGCCATGAGCAGCCAGTTTTTCCAGGAGAATGCTGTGGGAAACCGTGTCAAAGGCTTTACTGAAGTCTAGATAGACAACATCCACAGCCTTTCCCTCATCTACTAGGCGGGTCACATTAGTATCCCTGCTTTAACCAAGCCTTAGTATAATAAGACAAAGGAAGAAAAGGGAATACAGAGGGGGACACATCCAGAGAGAGAGATAGAAAAGAGTGTAATGGATTCTACCTGAAACTAAACTAAATCTTTTGCCAGTAGAGCACTATCCAAGAAAAAGCCTTGCAATACTGAAGTCATTGAAGAACTGAAAAATTCACAATGACTTATACAGCGAAGCATATATTTTGCAAAGCTGCTATGCCCTACAGTGATAAAATTAGTACAAACAGGATGGACATTAGAATGATTCCTTCTGACCTTTAAGTGAAATTTTTGGAGAGTGCACTTTTCAGATTTCCTTACATACATACATTATTTAAAAGATTACAGGAATACACACTTACAAGAATACTATTTACCTTTTTTTCTCCCTCTGGCCTAAGAGGTATTCTGCAATCAGGGCAACCACAAAAGTATTGCACTAAATTCTATTCTCTTAAATTAATGAGACAACCAGCACAGGCAGATTAAAACTTATGACCAAGCAGAAGGAGACAAGACAACCTCAGTAAATATTTAAGCTATTTGCCTGATCAACCATTTTAGCAACTGTTTCTTCACTGGTAATGCATACATGCCATTGCACACGTGTACAGAAACACACACACAAATGTAGCTGTGGTTTCTTTCAACTATTGTACGTATTTCCAAGCCTTGCACATCCCCATTACCAGTTCTGACCTCAACCTTATCTTTTTTAAAAAGAAATTACTCAAAAAAAAAAAGAAAGAAAAAAGAAAAAAAAAGAAAGAAAAAAGAAAAAAAAAGCCAGGTTTGATGCTAGTCAGCTTGTGCTGCTGCCTACAAGGGTGAAGGGTCACAGCAACGTGTGAGGATCACAGGGTTGGGTGACTGAAGATCACCCATGTTGTGGAGCTGGGAAGCTAAGCCTCTACGAGCCCTCCTTCTGCCACTCTGCCCTTCTCTTCGACACGCACCGCAAACACGCAGTGATCCATGAAGGCAGAGGGAGCAGAATGAAAGAAAGGTGAAGAACTGACAGCATCTGCTAAAGGATGTCCAGAGAAACTGCTGCTGAATGGTGAAGATGTGCAAAGGCTGGCATTCAGCCATAGGCTTCCAGTGGAAGAAGAAAGTCCTTTTGAGGGGATAAAATAAGAGTAAGAACATGTTTGGAGTAGGGTGAATGTCCTCTTCAGTATCACATCTGCATGTGTAGACTGTACTTTAATCTTTGCAATGCTCAGGAACAACACTGCACAGCAATACACTTAATTACACTGGAATCAGCAGCTCTGCACCCATGTCAATCACTTCATCCAACACACATGCGCACACACTCACACACACACACACTCTCACACACACACACACACTCTCTTCCTCTGCTCCACAGACAAGAAAAAAATACTAATTTAAAGCATATCAAAACACATTTTTATAATGTATAAAGATAATACCCAATGGACTCCTGAGAGATACATGAAATTAATCCCAGTTGTGAAGGTCTTGATATTAGCTCTTCACTCCTGGGATGAATTTAAAATCCCACAAAAGCCCATGATTTATTTCCTTCCTACACAACAGCAACAAACACTCACATAATTTTTAAGTAATGTAAAATATCACTTTAAAGTCATTCATACACATCTGAGAAAAAGAGAGAGAGAGAGGGAAGGGAAGAATTAGTTGTTTTGAGAGGTGAGCACTTAAGGGTCCATTCTACCTGCATAATTTCCATAAATGTTATGTTTATGAATTGAACAAACAGGGTGAAGAATTGTTGGCACAAAACCTGCCTTTCATCCACTTCCTATGCTTTAACATACAATGCCTCTTCTAATGGCTAGTTAAAGGTTTTTATAAAGTAATGCTGTTCTGTTTCGAATTTGCACATCAAGTAGATGTGATTATCAAGGTGTCCTTCTGGTTATACGGTTTTAACTCACTACCCAGTATGAAGCTTCCTCAATGATGTTTGCAAAATACCTAAAACTTAAAGTTACTACATTGGGTGGAGGGAGGGAATTCTGTCAAAAGCTAGTTACCTTTCCCACATTTTCAGAAACATCTCCACTTAAAGGCACTCATGATACAATACCTCTTTAAATGGTTTGTACTGGGTAGGGAGTGAAATCATTATTCCATGAACAGTCTCTGGCAAACCTATTTAATTGATAGATTCAGGACGTCATCCCAAAAATTTCTGGGCTACACAAGACCACATCTTATCATTTATACCTGTGCAACTCTGTGACATTCACAGTTCACTGGTACTGCTTGTGAGCTTGAGTTACTACTCTGTATGACATCACAAGAGATTGCCCCAGCAGCAAATGATGTAAAAAAAAAAAGAAAGAACTAAGTACTAAGCAAGCACAATCGATAAGAGCTTAGGTTTCAGAGAAAATATATGTATTACTTCATTTTCATAGTGTTTTACTGCACTAAGATAAGTATCATTAAAATTAATGGGACAGTGGTTTTCTCTACCTTCTAAAATCTTGTTACAACACGGGATGGAGCTATGAAAATCATTCTCGGGTTGACCTTACCTCCCTTTTCATTTATTCTGAAAATTGTACAAAAAGAATATATACTTCCTTACCTCTGCAGTTTAGAAAATGATAGTGTTTAAGTCAGTAAGTAATGTACAACTACAACAGCACCATGGCAAAAATAAAACACCATAAGCAATGGAAATTTGTGCTAAAATGGATACAAGAGGCACCCTTAAAAACACACAAAGTCATTTGAGTTTTTTTCTATTGTGAGGCTTTCTGCAGGGTGCTTAAAAGTCTCAGCCTTTAATCAAAATCCATATTTTTGTATTTATGATTTTAAGTCACCGCTGAATGCCAAGATGAGCGTTAAAAAAAAAAAAAAGGTAAGGCAAGTTATTCAACTGAGAAGTTCCACAGAAACTTAAACATCCACAACCATTTTCTTTTCAATCAGGGGCCTATTCCTGCCATCAGTTCACAGGGATTGCGTGGCTAAGTCTTATCACTGCTAACATGGATAACTCTGCACGGTACGTCTAAAGTGCACAAACAGGAGAGGAAAAAACCCTGCCATTTGTTTTACTGACCCACAAAACCCGGCCACAGTTGCAGTGAAATTGAACAGTATCTTGCAATTTCATCCCTTAATTGGGAGCCCAGCACATGGCAGAAGTCCAGGCTCTAACTCTGGCTGTTTATCTTCCAATACTTTCAAGTCACTTACTAGCCAAAAAAGAAATTACAATGTGATTTAAAGGGAAATCAGTCAGCTTGCAGGCCCATTCCTTGCCTGCCTCTTCCCTCTCCTTCTTTTTTTATTAAAAAGGTTGTAACCATTTATTAAAATGGTTGTACCATAAGTCTGATCTGTTCATCCCTGCAAACAGCTGTCCCACTGTGCTGCAAGAAAAACAGTTGTAAAAATTTTTGGTTTAACTATATCCTTTCTTTTACGTTCCCCCTCAAAAATCTGAACAAAGTTCCTCAAACATTTTTCCATCTTTAAAAACATCTACTTTCTGTGTTATGATTTAGCAAAGAAGTTGTGATGGCTTAAGAATTTCATATATAGCATTGAGTACTAAATCTCAGTTCCTCAGACCCACCTCTCTGCAAGTACTTCCCACCATCACGCAGCTTCTGCTGCAAGTTGTCCAGATGCAATGGGTCAAAGTCGAAAGAGATTCCCCTCAAATGATATGCCACTGACCAAGTCCAGGATCTGATGTCTCCCGTCCTTCACTTCAGGCCCCTTTTCCCTTTGGGTGATTCAGTGGGAGAAGGCATAGAACCTCATCCAGCTCCCAGCAGCTGAGTATCAAAGTGGCAGCTCCCCAAGTAAGAGATGCCACTGCACACCCACAAAGCAAAGGAGAACGGCTCAGATGCATCAGCGCTTCCTGTTGAAACTGGGACAACGCTCGGCTTTCAACACACTTGACGAAGAAGGTAACAAAACTGCTGCACAGACATCAGGCAAACCTGTTGAGCCAGACAGTGAGCTCATCCAAACCGCACTACAAATAATTCTTCAGCTGCAAGTGAAGAGCTTTGCTTCTTTGTTTCCTTAGAAATAGAGCTCGTGATTTTAGATATATTATAAAATCTGTTATTGTTTTAATTCACCAACATGAAGAACTTTTCCAAAAACAGATTGTGATACTCTGTGTTTTCTAAAACATCATGAATATAATAGCAGTTCCAGAGCATTTTGAACAGTGAGTATAAAATACTGCTACTCAGTTTTCAAACATAAGGAAGACCTTAAGTATATTTGACAATTCCCAATTAGAAAGATTTGGAATTTGTTCAGGAACAAATGAATTAGCTGCTTCTTCAACTGAAGTTAGCAAAGCCTCACACAACGCAAAGCTGGGAAAACTTTTTTCTAGATGTCTTGACCTTGTTATACAAGCACGTGATACTACAACCTAATACAAAGTTTTCCACAAGATGGTGAGTGCACGTGATGTCATCTCCCACTCAGAAAATTTTGACGGATACAAATAATATTCCTGGATCGTAAACTAGAATTGTTTGAAGCAGAAATTTCCCATTCTTGCATTATGGATAATACTAAAAACATTATATAATGCAATACAAGGAAATTCTATCTTGGGGTTCTGATGACAAGCCACTTGAGCTACACTTTTTTCCTTTATAATGTCACCAGAACTCTCAGTGGAATTATATATAGAATAAATGATAGGCAATGGTGAATTACAAGGCCATAATACATACAGTAAGCACCTAATATAGTCTTATAAATTACAGACTTTTATAGCTTTATATTTTACAGTGTAATGTCACACACCACAGTGACACAATACTCCAATTCAAGACATGATATCACATTTAAGAAAAAAAAAAGATAAAAAGCAGCAGCAGCCCTTATTATGGTAAAGTAAAATTACTTTGGAAGTGTACAGAGACGCAGAGATCAAAATACAGGCCTCAAGGAAGAAGGTATGTGCCAGACAATGACCAGCACTGTTGTTCCTCTATACTGTGGATAACAAATTTAGCGTTTGCCTAACACTAGGCACTGCTGCATGAGATATCCCAAGCTGGATTCTACACTCGAGGGATAGGGCAAGGGGTGCTTCACATCATTGAGCAGTGACTTCTCCAGCTGATTAAGAAGCGGCACTGACGGGCTTCGCTGGGATTCCCACCCAGAGCTCTTCAGCCTGATGGATAACGTTGCATTTTGAGGGTCTAAAGGATAATGGCAAAGTGAGCGTTGGAGCTGAGGGAATATTCCATTTCTGGAGCTCTGGATTGGGACCACTTCTGAGGCAGGAAATTAAATAACTAAGAAGTTAAAATAGATATTTTCAGTCTGATTTCCCAAAGAAATGAAGCATATGCTACCAGACAGCATCCACCTGCCTGCGTATACCCTACTTGATAAGTTTTGGATCCATTGGTTAACTGCAACTAAATCTGGTACAGGAAAAAATGGACTTCATGCTATCAAGTTGCTATAAATTCTGAGAAAACAGAGAGTTAGGTAGAAAATAGAACAGAATAGAAAATAATTATGCTTTCAGTGCCTTCCTTGAGGATACAACTGCAGCCCTCCTCGATGCACCTCATTAGACCCTAGAGAGCCCACGCCATAAGGAGGTGGAGCAAGGGGGCAGGAAGGACAGGATGAAAAAAACAGTCTCCCACTAGAGTAACCCAAGAGCAGAACAACATTTACTCCATGTCCCTACCATATTAAACACCACAGGATTCCACCGTAAGAAACAAGGACATAAGAAACCACAAACACAGACTTGTTTATTGCTGATAAACAAGAACACCAGACAAGTATACAAGTGAAAAAGGCACACCCACTCTGCACTTTTATCACCAGGTAAGTTGCCATTTGCGTGTACATGCTTGCTGCTGTCTGAGGTGGGCAGAGAGATTACTAATGTTTTTAAAAGACACTCCTCATAACTAAACTAGTTAAAGGTGACAATATGGAGAGAAGATGAGAAAAAAGGGATGATGACAAGACAGACAGAGGCATGGCTCTTTCACCTGAAAATACAGCAGCGGTTCTGACCAGAATGCTGCTCATATTAATGTCTAGATTAAAACAGGAGGACATCATACCATAAACCTGTATTTGAGATACACTCACATCAGCCCCTAGCAGTGGTAGAGAAGGACACACCCAATGAAGTCGAGGACTATTTATATATTTGAAGACAGGCGCTTGCCCGAGCAGCTTTCTGAGGTGCTGCCACACTGCAGAGGTCAAAAAAAGACTCTTTTTTTCTTCAGCTCACTCACAGCTGGTATGTGGGAGTTTGGATAAAACAGGACCAGGCTCAGGTGCCTACTGCTTACCTTGTCAGGCAACAGCACCTCCACTCTTTCTCCCCAGCTGCTGTGATTGGTAAATGCAGCAGAAATAACTCCCACTTGGAGGACCCAGAAATAAACCCCGAGCTTCCCTGGAAACAGTCCAACCCAGGCACCCTGACCAGAGAAACACCTCCCAGTGAACTGGAAGGTTGGCTCATAAAGGACCTGGGGGAAATGAGAGAAAGAGACTCTAGATTTGCCTGTGAGTTGTCGCTTTTCTATCACTAGGAAGATCAAGACTGTAGCAGACTAGCAAGTGTCCTACAATCGAATGGACTATATCGTGTACCGCATGTGAAGAGTATGTTGGGTTGCCAGCTCAGTCAGCTTTAATTTTATGGTTTACAAGTTTCCGTATTGTTCTACATATTGATTCCTTTTATTGTGGAAATTGTCAATATTCAGAGATGCTGCTGGCCAATGAGACAGAGAGGGCTCGAACACATGGGTGAGACAATCAGTTATGACACTGTTCTATGATGAGGCTGCTGAATGCTTAGCCGTTCATACAACACACAGGCTTCATTGAGAAAAGAAATACCACTATGGCCTGGCAGCACACTGTACAAACAAAACACAGCCTTTGTTCAAACAGAATTTCTCTTTTTCTTTTTTCAGCCGAAATTTACTCCGCTGACAAAGCAAGCAGTATACACATTTCACAACCACCGTCAGGTGGGAAACATGGCTAAGTCTTCCTGATAGCGTATCTAACCAGCTAAACAGAAATAATGATTTCATTTTGCTCCTCGAAGTATCTACTTTGAGCCCAGAGGTAGACATCAAATCAAGCACATGGTTATGATACAGCAAATGTGCCAAGATGAAAAACAAAAAAAGAAACAAGTACCAAAAAGAAATAAAAACTAATTAGTGGTTATTTAAGTAGTTTGGGATACTAACAACTGCAAAAAATAGTTTACGTGTCCTGTGCATTGCTTTTCCACTTTGCTGCAACTGGAACTTTTTTTCTTTTCTGCTAGAAGACAAGGAAAATGACATTGCCTGCTACCACAGAAGCAATGCATCGCTATGTAAGCAATATCTCTCCAGTGCAAACCTTGCTTGTCTTACTCTGCTGGCTTCTAAACAGGCACACTGGTTAAGAATACAGGGGTTGCATGACTGCATACTCCTAGAGCAACTGAGTCAAACTGCAAATACTGAGTTGCATTCAACTCCTTTGAATAATCCTGCCCACATTCCTCCAGGGTGAAAATCTTAGAAAGGATAAGAAATGACATTAACACTCGTTCAGAAAGGAAGAAAATGCAACACTGGCCTGCTAGGAGTGACGCAGTGCATCATGCCACCATGCCAGAGATCAGAGTTCAAGTTAGTCTTTTAAGTTTTGAGCCTTAGGGGAGACAGGGTACAGTTCAAAAATAATGTGTTTCAGTGTCTGAGAGGGGAAAGCCAGTGCAGCAGCACTCCATCTGGCAGGCCGACTTTGCTCTGAAGTTACACAGAAAAAGAGAAGGACTTTGTGTGCAGGGCTGGGGGCTGGGAAAACAAGAAATGTGGCCTCCCCGGGAAATAAATTTAAGATTATGCTGATGCACTATCTGAATCCTTCCTAAGGAGGCAATAGAAAATTTAAAAGTTAAATCGAGTTGTCCGTGACATGCTCAACACCATTTAATGGGAAACTCCTGCTGGTATTATTCATGAGAGACACATTTCTTACCAATACAACTAAAATAAATACAAAAAAAATTAAAAAAAAATCCCTAAGTACAAAACCTTTCTCTATTTGATAATGGGTACTGAAGAGGACAGATGCATTTTCATAAAAGGCACCACATGGAAGAGAAAATTTCTCCTCTTTTATTTTTAAAAAGGGTGCCAGATGCAAATGTTTCACTGGACGCCTATAAGTACTTAAAATACAAAACACCTTCTTCAAATGCATTAAGCACACAGTGAGGCACTTTAAATACACTTGCTTTGTCAGACAGGCAGCTGGCACCACTTTTGTAATGAACAGGGCAAACATTCTGTCCAGTGAAAGTGTTACCAAAATATAGCAGGAGGCTCAGCTTGACTTGCACTCACAAATATCAAAAGCGGGTTCCTCTCATTACTTTTCTTAAGGATAAAAAATACCAGCTGACTCTTATACTCCAGGAAGGCAAGAATAGTTTAGGTTTTCTTTTTAAATAGGTCTCTCTGCAGAAGGCACATGCCGACCTCAGCTTCTCTCATCTCCGACCAGCACAAACCCCTCCTTCCTAGCCTTTCCCAAACATGCACCGTTCTGTGGGCGATCAAAAGCCTCCCCTGATCTTCAATCATTCTGCCACAGTAAATATAAAGCCTTCAGAGGACAGTAGCCACATCAGCAAAAGCATTAGTTAAAACCATATGCGCTATCAAACTTTTCACGCCTGCGTTTGGTCTAATTAATTTTGTCACCTCGTACGTTTCCAGAGAAAAATGAGAAAGAAAATCACCCAACAAACCAAGAAAGCTAGCCTTTCCCAAAGTGAGATGTGCCTTTTGTAAGCCCACAACATTTAGGGCCACCGAACTAAACGCGGTACAGAGTTTGCCTCTTTTACTGAGACGTGCCAGAGGAAAAGATTTTCTGTAGAATGAGGGAAGAATTATTTTTAGACTCCCCCCAAAACAGAGCGAAATGCCAATTCCACCTGAAACTGTACTTTAGGTTTTAAAATGCTCTTATAATTTCCTGAGCTGGGAATCGCTGGCTGTTTATATCCCTTCCCCCTCCTCTAAGGAAGTTAAAAGCAACCTCCAGAGCAAGCTCTGTGCATGTAGCCACACCTAAAACACAAGCCAATGCCTCCCCTCCCCCAAATCCATGAGCAGCCACAGCTGGAACTGTTTTACACCGGCCGGCCGAGCCCTGTGCGAGCCCGGGCCTCCTCTTTGTCCGTGAAACCAAGAGACGCTGGCCTCCAAGGTAGGCCTGCCTCCCCCGAGGGCGGCGGGTAAACACCAGCCCGGCCCCGGCTCCCTCCTGACAGGGTCAGGTGATGGCGGTGTCAAAAGCCGGCCACGGAAAGATCTGGAAAAGCAGCCTAGGAGGAGAGGCTTGTGCCTTACTGGGGATGACAAAAAGCACACGCAGTTGGGTTTCAGGTTTTCCTGCTAGCTGGGAAGCTTAGGAGGAACACGACCGGTATAACGTGAAGTCTCCTACTGTTGTAACAACAGGGTGCTTTTAAAAATAATTTCTCCCGTGCCTTGCAGAGCGTATTTAGGACGTGTGCGGGGTTGGCCCGGCTTTGGCAGGCGCGGTCGGACTCTCCCCGAGCTGAGGGACAGGCGGACGATGAGGCAGCGAGCACCGGCGCCGCACGCTATGGAGCAGGACGAGGCTCGGCCACGTCCCGTTGGGCTGGGAGGGGGGCGAGCCCGCCCCGTCGAAAAGGCACCGCGCAAGAGGGCAGGCGACTGCGATGCAAGTCAAGTTAGTAATAGCGTGAAAAATGCAAGCAGGATTATTTCTGAAGGCTAAAAGACAAAGAGAGGGTACGCACACTCAGGCATCTCAGGGAGAGGAACACGGGGAAAATCGAGGATGCACAACAGAAGCAAAATAAACTTTTACATGTAACAGAAACATTCTCGGGATGCATGTATGCCTGCGCACACACGCGCGCACGTACGCGTCAACTGACGGTTTCAAAAGCCACATCTAAAATTTCATTAAAAAAAGCCCAGCTGCTTCTCTACCCTGACTTTGTCTTTAAGGACTTAGCTAAGCCGAAGGAGTGGCCAGAAAAGAAGGAAAAAAAAAAAAAACCACTTCAACCCATCTCTCTCAAATTCTTTTATTTCAGCAATGCATTAAGCAATCTCCCTGCAGAGTTATTCTCTTCTTCCTGGTGTGGATAAAGCTCCCCCTGGGGAGCTCTGTAATTTCCAGCTTCTCCGAATTCAGGTATTAGTAAAGACCGCTTGGGGACACGCAACAATATAACTCTACATTTTCAGGCATTCGGAGAGAACCCCCTAAGGGTCCCAAGTTCAAATTTCTGAAATGTAGGCATTGTAAAAGGAACCTCGGGGGACTCCAGCAATAGAAATCTGCTGAATTCAAAGCATTTCCTAAGCCCTGGCAGGAGCCTTTGCTCCCACTGGAGGCTTTTTATAAAACATGTGTTGCTGACATGTTGACAGATTGCTCAGTGAAGTGTTAGGTGCATACACAGGCTGGCCATTTAGGGGGACATCAGTTTACCCTTCATCTCTACCTGAAGCACCATGTTTTATACATTACCCGAGGACAGGCAGAAAAGAGACACTCTCCTACAAAGTACGGTATCACTTGGCAAGAGACAAAAGAAAAAAAAAAAGGGCCCCCACAAAACTAAAGATATTACATATATACATACACACGGGCATACAAGGAGAGGGAGAGAGAAAGAGAGAGAGGGAGTTGTACAGAATCTTCCAAATATCAAAAAGGTCAGAAAATAAATTAAGTGTACAATACAAGGCCTAGGCTGGAAATTGCCTCCATGTATCAGGCCTGCCACCCCTTTTCTACACAGGCCAGAGCTCCGAGGGTATAATGAGCAAAGGAATTTTCTAATGACAGCTGACTGTTGGGAGGTAATCTGATCAAAGGCCGATATTAAATCCAACTTCTGCTCATATCAGGGTATTAGTGATGTACGACTTAATAACCCAGCAGCTCCAAAAGTGCTGCCGTGGCAACAGGATGGAAATTGGGATAATAATGTATTCATGGTGCTGGCGACCTGGGGCTGCAGTGCGTGCTCTCAGGGGAGGGCACTTCACCCTGAGCCAGACGTGTCTGGGCAAAATCACTTCACAAAGGACAGGAGTTGAATACTGAAGAGCTCTGGCACTGATGAGTGTGTCGATAAGGGGAAGAGTGGAATGAAGTGAAGGGAGGAAAGGAAAAACATTTTCAGCAGAAGAGCTTGAGTGGTGCTTCTCTGAAAAACTGATGGGGCTCAAGAAGCTCTCCCCGACAAGTACAACCAAAATGGATAATTATTAAATGAACATAAAACTACATTCTCTGCAAAGTGCTGAAGGATGGATAGCACCAGCTTACACAAAGTGACAAGATTTTCACATCAGGCTACATCTATCTTCCAGCACTTCCACTGTGCATAAAAGGGCCACTGCCTGCTACCATCAATATCCAAAATTCCTTTAACATTAAACAGCTTCTCAACCTTTCCTGCCCTTAAATCTCTCAAGGAAGAAAATCCAAGGAAAGGTCACACATCAGCCACACCTTTCTGGGCCTTGTAGCTGCATTTCCTGCATAAATGGAAATCTCTTTCACATTACCCCCCCCCCCCCCTTTCTATAATTACTACAGCGATGCATAAAATATCAAAAACATACATTTCTTTTCTTTCTGGTATGAAACCAGAAAGAAACTTGGCAATAAAATACAGCCATTTCAGCGCAACTATACAAATTAATCTAACATCAGTTCCTTTGATTCTCTAAATCAGGAAACAAAGATGGATATATGTGTTATTTGAATTTCATTTATTTTCTAGACAATAGACAGTGGAGAGAGGGTCTTTCTTTCATTCAACTATAACTCAAAGCTACTTTAAAATACCAGAGTCATCTGGGGGGTTCTAGTGGCAAGAGTCTGAGGAACAAACTTTTGTTGACTGTATTAGGGGAGGGGAACGGGTGTCCATTCACTGACGCTCTCCAACGGCTCTCTTGCACATTTTACTGCGCTATCCCCTTGCATAAATTTACAGCCATTCGAATCATTCACAAAGTCACAGCGGAACCCACTTCTGCTGAAGAGGTGCTGAAGCACTAGCTTTAACGAGGGGTAAAAAAGCAACCTAAAAACTGCTCGTGGCCACTGCATCAATCTGACAACATGGATCCTAGGGAAATCCAGCTCTATACCGTGTCTCTGACATGTAAGGGAGGGGATAACTTAGAACATCCCTCTGTCTATCTTCATGCTGTACCTAGTGCCAACAACGTACACATTGTACTCTTAAGCGCTCTTCCTGCCTTTCCTAGTATTACAGATAATTTGCTAGTTTCAGAGTGTACTTATTACAGGACTGTCAGAGGAGTTTTTGTTTCAACAACACGTTAACTTTACTGCACTTATAAAAAACATTATGTGTCCCCTGTGATTCTGTGTGTTTAAGAGCAGCGAAATGTTATTGATCCCAGCGTGACAAATCAAGAGTTAGGTAATGTCTACAAAACTCAATTTTCTGCAAGACATAAAACCCTTTTTATGAAACCCTTCCTTAAGAAATTCAGGAAAAATACACACAAAAAATTAGAGCAGAAAGGTCAGCAACTATTTTTTTTAATTAATGTAATCCAATTCTAGTCTAATGACAGGCATATGACCACCGAGGCCAATTTAAAGTAATATTTACTCTCACTACTGTAAAACAGTATGTGAAAACTCCTGATTTCTAAAATCACTTTGATAGAATTAAGAATCTTATTCAGAAAGCCCAAAAAACTAAATTCAGTTTCCCTTTGGCAAGCATTCGGCGCTGAGTACACTATAAGTTTGGATTCATGCACAGGTTACATAATACGTAAGATTTTCCAGGATTTCAGTTCACACTGCTTATATATGACCTTAATGTACATTTACAGAATGAGTTGGCCTTAAAAAATTCTCAGTGATGAATATATCTCATTCAATTTCTCCTAAAAACTATACATTTGCCCAAATTCCTTTTTTGTAAACCAGTTTCCTTTCCTCAATGGCTACACAGAAGTAGTGGTAAAATACTAGGGGAGAGAGGCACTAAAAAGCAGCAGTAACAATCCAGTTGTAATTTGCATGAGATCCACATGCATCTATAGAAATTTCACAGATATGTACACATATTGGGATTTTTTTCCCCAACTGTTCAGGGACAGTAGGTGCTGGTACTGCATTTAATTAACAAGCAAATGTGATGCCCTCCGATGTGAACAATACTGAGCCAATCGCTTATGTTCTTAAAAAACAGATGTATTACATGCACTGTACTACTCCTGAATACTAGAGTATCCATTTTATATCCTTTTTCCAGCAAACTTGAATCTGTCACAAGCCTTCCCTTGCTCCCTACCCCCTTTTTTCCTTTTTGGTTTTAGCTTCCACCTTAAAATTTGTTTTCCAGATCTGTTGGTAGTTCTCTCTATATTTCTTTTCTGTCTACTGCATTCATCATTATTCAGCTGCATTATAGCACTTAAAAAAAACATCCCAGCTTTGGAAAAAAAAAAAAAAGGAAAAAAAAAAAGAAATCATTTGATTTTCATTGCCCTGGAGAGAATTAAATACCCCCAAGGAAAAATTCTGGTACATTCTCTGCACACATTTACATGCAGCCAGTGAAGTAAACATTTCCATAATTGCTCACTTCAGAACACGTTACCCAGTTCCTAGGTACAATAACTGTCAGGAGTCAATGAGGAATAAAGAATTTTCCTGAATCCTTGCACATAACCTGACTAGCATTAATAACTCCACAGTTGTACATAAGTTAAGAAATGGATTACTGCCAGGCAACAAGCTTGCTCTGAACACTTTGGGCATAATGTGTTCTTCAAACTACCATTAACAAAATAAATAACTATTTAAAAAAAAAACTAAAAACTCAAGGCTATTGATAACAAAGTATACTTCTCTCTCCATTAAAAATCATATAGCCCAAACTATAGTTTTTTCTTAACCTTGGAATTTATAGTAACAACATATGGCTTCCATTTACTTCCAATTTTACTTGTACTGTGAGCTTCTTTGGTGAAGTTGTCTTCTATTGCTAAATGACAAAATGAATGACGAAATTCAGTTGCTATGCTAGAAAAACAAAAAACAAACACTGGTGCCTAATCCCAAAGGAAAACTGGACTTCAGTTATGAATCATGCTTACCAGCAAATCTCGGATATCTTAAATAAAAGACTTTATGTACTTATAGAAAAGAAAACAAAACACGATCTAAAAACTTTACTAGAAAGATCCCCCTCCTTCTCCTTATCGTTAGAATCCAAGGTTAGGGAGCACACCATGAACCTTCAGTGGTTATTTAAACAGAAGTTCCTTGCTACGGGGAACACCAATGAATAGTGCTAACATCAGGTCTGCTCAGTTTTTATTGCATGCTTGCAGAGCTCTTCATATTGCTGAGACCACAATGAAGAGCCCTGTAAACATGTAATAAAACCAAGCCCATTGGATGTTACAGTATTAGCAATTTTTCTACAAAATGAAAGTATATCTGCTTTGTCATCAGACTGATTTGAAAAGCTCTCACCCGTTGTATGGTTACTTAATCCTTTTTTGGTGTTTCATCCGGAATCTGCCTAATGGGACTGTGAAGAAAACTCACCTAATTATTTTTTTAAATGTGACATTTTGGTTTTTTTTTTTCCAAATGGCTCATCTAGACAATCAACTTCTGAAGACAATAAAAGTGTAGCTCTGTGTGTTATAAAGTATTTATGATATTTTCAAGGAATTTTTTCACCGAGGCAGAAAATATCCTTTTAATAAGCCCTTTTTACTGCAAGAAGCTATTATTGGTCTCTACTTTATTGTTGTTTTCATATTTTCAGCATAAACATAACGGGGGGGGGAAAGGAAGAGAGAAGAAAGCAGTCAGAAGACAGATGCAGACAACAGAAATGTTATATAATCTGATAAAATTATGAATAAAATTAAAACTGGCTGTCAGGCAAAATGAAAAGCAATTTTGCTTACAATTTTCAGAGTGGCTATGGAAAAGCAGCCAAATCTATGTACTGTAGTTTATGAGTACACACAATAACAAAAAAGGTGCTTTGATTCGAAAGAGTGCAATGATGATCAGAGCCTAAAATACTGAATAATGCACTCGATATGACTTCTCTTCTGAAAGCCTAGAGGAAATGTCTGAAAGCCCTATTAAAACAGAACAGCGAACTAACAGAAGAACTCATTGGTTACGTATTTGGGAAGCGCAGAATAATTCCTACTAGAGACTCCATTAATTAGAACAAATCCCAACTACTGCCTGAGGGCTGCCAGAGACAAGGTTGTACTCCCTGCTCTTGCATGAGCAGAAGTCTTACTGGGGTCAAAGGGACTCATACACAAACACCGAAGGTAACATTTAACCCTCTAAAGATTATGGTGCTGTTCGCTTTCAAGTTACTATGTAAATCACAGCAAAACCCAGGTACCAAACAGCAAGTAAAGGGGAATGATGCAACAGAAATAGGGTATTTGAAAGGAATTTGGTGAAGAGGTAGGTCCCACATCACAATGAAACTCTAGGGCAATTTGGTCCTACCTTCTATAAATGCCTAACAATAAAATCCCTCTCTAAGACTATACTTACTCTGCTCATCTAGCTGGAATCCATCTGGAAGAGAAAGAGGGATGGTGAAAATTATGTGATCTTTCCTCGTGCTTGGGCACAAGAGTTGAGATGGGGCTTGAAAAGAGACCTAGTCTTGTTTGTCTCCATTCTTTTCCATGATTCAGGGAGTTAACTGGTCACCTGGCAGAACCAAGCAGGATTTAATCCCTCTCTTTGATGCACAACTTGACTTTCGAGGTTTCTCCCTGATCTTCTTACAGACTAGCAGAGATTGACCACAATTTGCATAAAATGTGGGAGGCTAGCTCTCCTCTCGACCTGGGTGCCTGATGGTAGTGTTCCCCCATACCCAGAGGGTTAAATCAATCACACAATAAGGAGTTCAGGAACAGAATTGTTCCACCAGGTAGGAGAGACCTCTCCTCTGCAGTATGGCATCATCTGCTTCCCATGATCTTTTGGAAGTTTTATTTTAAAAATACCCTGCTCCTGCAATGACATTTTGGTGACAGCCTCAGTCTCTTCGGTGGTCTCCCTCTGGCACAGTATAGTTGTGGTTTTTTGTCTTTCAGTACAGGCTTTACAGCTTTTGGTGTGAGGGAGATATTCCAAAATTATGCTGTTGGGGGAGTGTGAAAACTAGACATCAGTAGTATTGTACCCTGAGATAGCTGGTCACCTCAGTGATGCAGGTCCACTCCTGACCTTTATTCCTGCAACAATGCTGCAAATATCTGAAAAGAGGAGACTTCCTATCTGACAACAGTATAATCAGCACCAAAGCCAGTAACTAACACACACTGTATGTTTATGGTTCACAAGGCATCACATTGTTAATGAGCAGATAAAACAAGAAGAAAGGGCTGTTCTTTGTTTACATCACTCTCTTCATAAGCAACAGATGTCCTGATAGACTAGACTGCATTGGCTTTGTTGGTTGAGAACCTCCCGCTGGCCCTGGATGAGAACCAAGCATCCATACTGATTTTGTTACAATTGTCAGCTACTTTTGTTACTACAAACCATGAACCATTGCTGACTGATCTGTGGTCCCATGGGCACAGAGGAAATAATGTATGGAGTCATGCAGTGACTCCATGTATTGTTTTCCTCCTAAGATGACTACTGCTTGCTCACCCAAGAGTGCTTTCTTGTGGGGTGCCACACAATTTCCTGACATCATCCTTCCTGGTGACTGCGTACATGAAGAAATGGCCAGCAGACTCACATTCCTCTGATTTCTGTCAATGACACTGAATGTTTTATGTGTGTTTTGCCAGGACCAAGGTTTAGGTGAAGACGACCCATCCAACACCCAGTCCAGCGTACTGGCAGTGAGTCACAGTTCCCAGAGGCACAAAAGACCACACGGACTCTTTCCAGATGGGCAAACATGCCTCAATTCTGTGGTGGTGTGCTGTGGTCCTGCTGGGTTTCCATGTTTTGGGATATCCAGAAATAGCCAAAGGCCAAACAGCCTTCCTGTGTGATGTCAGAGGTTCTCATGGTTCTTTGCATAGACTGAAGTATAGATTACCTTTACATTCTCCTACAAAATTTCATCTTTAGAGCACTTCAAAATGCCATTACTGAATACGGTTTTATACAGGGAACATCATTGCTCTGTGTTTTGTCATCCACTTTGACCCTTGGATTCCTTTTGGCCATAGCTTACGGTGGTGTTCTTATCCACTAGTCTTACTTAACCTGGGGCCTATACATGACAGCAGACAGATTTCCTGAGGTGCTTTACTCAAAGAACACTGCTTGGTTAGCTCCTGAAAAACTGGCAGGTGCCCTCTGTAAAATCTCCAGTTGCACGAATTCCCTTTCCCTTATTTTATCACAGTTCAGATTTGTCAGCTTTGATGCTGCAGGGCCAATTTGGTGTGGGTTGTGTTTTGGCTGAAATGTGCTAGAGGAGGAAGGAAAATGGGGAAGAAAGCTATAGTTGAGATAGGGAATAACTGTGGAGAGTTTAAATAGCATTTGCATACTGATCGTAATTACTGCTCCCATTTTTACAATCCCTGGCAAGCACAGTTTTATAAACTGAAATAACAAGCTCGTGTATTTATTTGTTCTCACACAGGACTTTTTGTCACGACAGTCTATAAATGCCTACCTTGACGTGCCGTCAAGACTTCCTCCCTTAAAACATTTTTCTCAGCCTCTTCGGTCATGGAAGCTGCGGGTGTCATACTCAGACAGTGTGGCTTTGAGGGGGGGCATGTACTCCTCAGACGTTCAAAATCAAGCATTCATTATGGCATATGCCATCGAGAATGACTTGTTTTTATATTCTGCTCAGTGAACCAAGATTATCTACTTCATTGAGAAGAACTATGTAGGAGACCATCTCCTTTGTTTATTCTGTTTTCAGACAGACAAAAGGCAAGTTTGATGAATGACACATGGATGCCTCAAAAAGTTGTTAACTAGAACCATTCTATGGTTTCCCACTCCAGAGCTTCACCCTGTCTCTGATAACTTGGCAATCCCCCACACTTCCAAAGGGAAACTGCCTTACATCTTACCCAAAAATGCTTTTCCCCCTTAAAATACAGTGGCAAGGCTAATTTTCTTGTCATTGCAGGTTACAGCTTGTTGGTCCAGATCACATTTGCAGTGGGAAGTAATGTAATGCTCCCTTTTGATTTCTCCTGGCCAGCAATCACTTCATTTCTGAAGCAGAGTGCTGTGTGAGTCTGCTCTATAAAGCCCTGTCTCATGAGCACTGTAGATGTCCTCAAGGCATAAGTCTGATAGTTGTCCAGGTAACTGTGAACACCACCTGAGTGAGGCACAGGATAATAATAAAGATGGCAGCAGTGCCTATACTTCACCAGGTTATTCTCTTTTGTTTTCATTTTCTATATTTAAAAAAGTTGGTGTGCTCGAGCTTAAAAATAATGATAAATAAATCAATTATTTGAATCTCCTCAAGAATTTTTGAGCCGTATCTTTAATAAGATCTCAAGAAAAGACCTGTTAGTATTCTCAAGTTACTACCACTCAGCAGCTGAGCTAGCTGTCTACAGCAGGGTCCTTTCCATCACATGTACACTTGAAGTTTGGGTTGGCGATACTAATAGCACACCCTTGAACTCTGTCTCCATTCTTCAATGTGACACTAAAAGTGGACTGTGCTGCTCTGGAGCATTTTGTCAGCTCACAGTGATTGAAAGATCCTCCCCGAGGCTCTTTTCTCCTTAATATCATGCAGAATTTCTGCCTTCTCTTTCAAAAGAAAATTCCTTGTTTAACTTCTCCAGGGTCACTGTATACTGGTGCAGAAAAACAGGTGCAAGACAGGTCTCTCCTTCATGTTAAATTTCTGCACGCTTCAATTCTCCATAGATGATTCACATCATTTCTGGATCAAATTACCTGGTTTTAACTACTGACAGGATCAAATTAACAAGGAAAAAGGGAATATAAAATGAAACACATTGTAATGAGGGTGTGACACACAGAAGTACTGCTAACAGATCGAACTCCGTTCTCCTGTTCAGAAAGGTACCTGTACACTCCCCTAACTTACAGCAGGCCAATAGTGAACAGAGGAATTCAACAGGCTAAGCAATGCATTTGAAGTTAACTACACCTCTGCCTTCAGTGACTGAAAGCCTCTGTCTCCTGGATTCAGTCACCTGCCAAGTTCAGAGGACACAGGTGCGAAACTACTGTTTTTCTACAGAAATTCGTATTTCAAAGAGTTGACTCTATGAAAGGACTGTCACACTATGCAGACAATGTACAACATCAACACCCAGGTTAAGCAGAAACCAGTACACTTCTGTCCTTGCAAATCAAATACACAGACTTGGCACACCCACACTGTACATTAAAGCAAACATAAAATACCCAAGTTACTGGGGATCTTACCAGCCTGAATCAGCATCCTGAGAAAGAGTTGTTGTTTGCTCACAAGTTAATACAACTCTCTTAGAGAGCTAAACTATCTCCACATGGCATTATACCATACAGTACAGACATAACACAGTTATTGCTCACTACTGCAAGGGTCTTTGCACTGAGATCCATTCTACTCCATCCTATGCAATAAGCTTTTCTTCTTCATCACCCTCTTCCCTTTTGATACCCAGACCACAATGGAAAATTCTGGGTAACATCAGCAATACAGGGGCCTGAATGTCCACTATCTGCTTGTGCTCAGCCTTCCTGTACTTCAGTAGACATGCATATTATTTATGAACTAAGAGTTTCTGAACAGATTCAGCTTAGGTTCCCAAATTAATCTGATTATTACACTGAGCACAAGGTCCTTTCCTCAGGTATTTAGTTCTTCACTTGCTCTAGCAAACACCAATAAGTAATAGCAAATAAAAGGCCAAAGAAAGCTGCCAGTAATACCTAATGACTACTTTTAGAGAAAAGGTTAATCTTTGTGTGAGTATGTTGAAGTGACTGCATTGAAATCTAGAGTTCTATTCCCTCATTTTGGATGCTAGTTCTGCTTTCAGCATCACTTAAAAGCACAGAGATACAGTCCTGTTTACTGTTTTGTCTGGTCACATTTATTCATGCCAATATTTAAATCTTTTAAGTTTCATAAATTAAGCTGGAGCAGTGATGAGGGTGGAGGAACAGAGGACTGTTTTGTTAGCTTTCAGTGCAAAGTGGCATGGGTCTTAGGCACCTCTGCATCCTTTCAGCTATTAAGATATTTATTCAGCAATTAAAAGATTTTAGCAATCATGTTCTCCACTTCACCTTACTTACATGATTTGCCATCCTTTCATTTCTTCCACAGAAGACATTTTACATGTCTGCAAAATTACTTAGACTGGAGATCCATTTGCAAGTCATAATCTCGTTTCAATGAGTAGTGCATTATGGTCAGTAAACTAAATGTTGGGTATACTTTTATGCATACCTATTTTCAAATCATTTGAACAAATTTATATGGTATATAGATATGCAAAACAGCCAGAGTTAACAGATGGTGCCCTCTAATCTTTAAAGCCTCATCCTTTACTTTGGAGTTGCAGAGATAGGTATTTGAGATCTCAAATAAAACATACATTTCTGAATACAATTCTATAAATAGTAGCAATTTGTTTAAGGGCTTGCTATACCTTTTATAAAGAAAGATTCCCAGAAAATGTTTTCTGAAATAGCAGCTTTGATGGATAGGACCCAGTAGTTTAAATCAATACATAACCTTATAGCAAAGCACTGTTGGTGCAAGTTTTATACCTCCAGATCTTACTTCCCAGTCAGGTTCCACAAAGCCTAAATTCAGAGTCACAAGAATTCACTTTGTATCCCAAATACAATGGTATAATCTGTCATGGGAAAAGGACAACGTGGAAACCAGTTCAGTACTGTTACAGCTATATGGAAATCCGTTGTGGGAGTGATTGGTAGTATATGCATGCACCATGACTTGCTTCTCTGTAACAGTATTAACTGGCATAACTAGTATAAGGAAAAGGTTAGCTTACAATTCTAATTAAATTACTGGGTCTGCCTTGTACAAGTAATTTCATCCTGGAATGCCATATATTCCTATTTCCCCACCTAAGCCAAGGGGAAAAGGGCAAAGAATAGTGAGAAATGCAACACCACTGAACAAAGAACCTCCTCGTCACATCCTCCATTCCTCACAGCTCTAACAGAGGATCTCCAGCAGCATTTTCCTGCACTTTAACCGCATGATGCTATTTCAGAACAATCTGAACAGGCAAGGTAGAGTTATCATTATGTCTTTTGTGTGTGTTACTTTTTCCTTTAAAATAACCTGTGCATCTTAATGGCCTAAATTTGGAAGTGAAGCATTCCTGAATAACAATTCCCTGGTATACCATTTCACCTCATATGCAAAAGTTTCCTTCACTGATGGCCTGGAAGAAGTAGTAGAAAGCATTAGATTGTGGCATGGTCAAAAGAACAAAGCAATGTGGAGAATGTTAATAGTCGGTGAAATTACTTACCTTTGCCTGTAAAGTTAAAATCTTGTCTGAAGTTTACTGCTTTTCAGTCTGGGAATAATTTCTTTATGCTTCCTCAGCTTAGAGAAAACAGTGGTACTTTTGGGCTCAGGCTGAGACAAGAGACAATTAAGTGTGCCAGAAAGGTGTCTTTTAGGGGAGGTAACAGCTGAGCAGAGCGTTTCAGGATCACAACTTTGGACACAAGCACGTATATCTCACCTTAAGTGATTAAGTTCATTCTTTGATTTAATTTTTAAGTACCCTTAGATCTTCCTAACCTTTCTGAGACACTGTGAGGATAAATACATCAAAGGCCTAAGGCAAAAAGGTACTGTCACATTGGGAGTTAAACCCCAGACAGACAGGATTTGAGAGACACACTCCGTATTTCTTCACCAGTCATTGCAAAATGGAAGTTCAAAATTATTTTAAAAAAAGAAAAAAAGATGTATGCCTTTCTCTGGATGAAAACATTGACGTTACTAATTACCTACATGAAGCAGAGGATTCTGACTGTAAGTAATTACTTATGAAAAGTGATGGTAATTTGCCTAACTCATCTACTCTCACCTGGTCCCCTCCACATTCAACTATGCACTCTCTGAACCTCTTTCATGTAGGTTGGCTTTTCAGGATCAGTAATTTTAAATAGCTTAAAATCTACTCATGGCTTAACAATGGAAGAAATGAGTGGACTTTAAACCTATTTTCTTCATGAGGGAGCAATGGATTGCATTAATTTTCTTGTTGGCAATCAAGTAGAATCATTTCCCCAGTTTCTTCCTCAAATCTGTATTGAATAACCATGTCTGTTCTTTCATTTATGAATCTTCTGAAAGGACAGGCAAATAATCATAACACAAAAGTCCTGAAAGTGAGAAACATTAGTCGCCGATGTTCAGATTTTTACTACTCGTAAGTTATTTTAAAAAAACAGCAGATCAAACACACAGCTACATCATTTCCCCTTCTACCAGCACAAGAGTCTTCCGTATTCTCAGCAAATGTAATACAGAAAGGAAGAAAGGTAAGAAATTTTAAAAATAAATGAGAAGTGGGGAGGGAAAACAAAAAGTTAGAAAGACATGGCCTTGAATAATGATGCAATGTGGAGAAGGTTAACATTCTGCGAAATTACTTACCTTTATCTGTAAAGGTAAATTCTAGTCTGAAGTTTACTGGCTTTCAGTCTGGGAATAATTTCTTTATGCTTCCTCAGCTTAGAGAAAACAGTGGTACTTCTGGTAATGCTAAGAAAGTAGGCTTAGTGAGTGGGTTTAATTTTAAATATCAGGGAGGAAACAAGTCACCAAGCATGCCTTAGATTGGAAATAGGAATTTTATTCTTTCCTCCTTCCTGCTCTAGCTCACAGAAAACAGCGCAGACTGGGTACAGAAGAATCATGCCAAAGAACATATGAGGACTCATTTTATGAGATCAGTTCTGGAGCTGCAAATTTTAAGGTAAAGTAACTTTATTTAGCTATCTTTGAATGATTAATCCACTCACTGCATGAACTTCAAATGAACTACATAAATCTGAGCCAGGTCTATGTTTAAAAAAAAAACAGAAATAGGGGGAGAAGTATGAGATCCTGCAGGCATTTTGCTCAGACAGGCTTAGTGTTTCTTAAAATATGGTATGCCTGATTATGCTCATAAGATCTGGAAAAGGGGAATGCTACAGTCTTTACTTGCACAATAATATAACATTACACATGTTATTTTAGAAGTGTTTCACCAGTGTAGGCTAGCTATCCACGTACAAAAATAGATATATTTTGGATCCAGGAGATGTTGTGCAGTTTCTTGAGGAAAAAAAAAGAAGACTGTCCATGTTTCTCATAGATGAAATGCTAGTAAAAATGCTAATTGCAAAGCATATTGAAACATACAGCATAAATATATTGGAATTTTAACATACAACACCTTCACGGGCAAACACTATTATACAAAAGGCAACTAGAGAGTTCTATATGGAGCCATGTCCCTAAAGCTAACATGCATCTAATTAACTCACAATGACTCTTCTTTCAATCTGATTTAACTGCTTATTGAGAAGCAGTAAGAAAGAAGAATCCTTTATCCAGCATTTTAAGCAATGTATAAGAAAGAAGGAGAGAGAGGATACTATAATGAACAACTTAGACCCAGTCAAAAGTTGCAACATCTTTTTATAGAAAAAGATGCTTGCTGAAAAGTGTCTCTTTTCCATCCAAAAAAAGACACTTCCATAGGAGTAGAGGAAATGTTAAGAACCATTTTTATACTCAAAGTAAAATTTCTTCAGTTCCAGTGTCACCAAATGCAACTACAATGTGTAATCAAAACTTATTTTTAGTCAATAGCGAAATAATTAATTTTCTTTTCCACTTGTTTGTAAAAGATGTCGTTCTCTTCTCTCCTCTTCCCATTCCCCCTCCTCAGAAGTAGGCATGTAGTTCTGATAAAACTATATACTTCATTGTTAAGAGAATAGCTGGCAAGCCTGTAAACTATGCAAATAACATTTGGATTGCAAACTACATTTACTACACTTGGCTGATGGAAGAATGATTATTCCATGTCTCAATTCACTAAGAGCATACTGACTACCTAAATACACAACATTTCCTGTACCCCAACAGCTTCCACAGTTTAGTAAACACATTCTACATATTACAGTAAAAGATTTCAAATCCAAACTTTTCTTCCACAGACTATCCTGTATTTATACACCCTCGAATGTTATGGAAGGAAAGGGAGGAATGCTGCCCGCATTTTATGGCAATTGTACTGGGGTGTGTTACAACACGTGGTTTGATTTTTAAGCTACCTAGTAAGAGGCAGAACCCCAAGCCTCAACGAGTGTGTATTAGAAAGCATACATTATGCCCTCTATCGAAAATTACGTAATTTGACAGTAAAATGTATAAGTAAGCCCATAATTACCTTAAGTGTCTGCCACACAGTCAACCCTCCGGGCTCACAAGTCAAAATATTGTGCTAGAGCTCCCAGAGAACAGAGGTAAGGAGAAAAGGGAGGGCCAGGATACGATTTTAGGGTTAAACACTACCCTGAGCCATTTCCTCAACCCCATGATTCAGAATCGTGTGGGACTGACAGCCCTTGCATGCGGAACAGTTTCTACAGCTCTGGCTGGGTTATCAGGGCCAGCCTCCCTCTGTGCATGGAAAAAGAGCTTGTGCTGTCAGTTACCTCTGAAACGAAGGAGTGACAGAGTCATACCATTTTGAAACACGGAACTCCCATGAGTGCTACTCACCTGAAAAACAAAGCATCAGCCATTTTTTGGCAATGCATGTGCGGAATAATCCAGCCATTCACATCTTAAAAGTTGCAGTGCAATCTGCTTTTTGTGTACAGCAGAGATCCTGTGGCATTTTTCACAAGAGCAGGAGGTTTGCCACATTATTCTTGGCCAGAGTTTCCTGTCTCCCCCTACTATGTCTCATGGGTCTTAGCTGCTGTCTTCTGCAAAGCTGGCTACATTTCATGGTATTGTAGATAAATAGTTGCAAAGAAGATTTGGAGCATAGAGAATGAAAGGCATTGTGCAATTCTTACAGGCATATCAAATATAAGGTTTGCCCCACATGCAAAGAACAATACTGACACATTGAACATGTATTTATTAATCAGTTACATCTGCTAGCACCCTTCACCACCCTCACAGCATCAGATCCACTAACTGAGGTGCAGTTTCAAAAACATTGTATGAAAAAATCTGTGGGACTCAGCATACAGAGATTCTCTTTGATTTTGTATCCAAGCCTATGAATTTTGCAATAGGTAGAATTTAGCCTTTAATTTGTATTGGGCCTCTTTCCATGCCGTAGAGGAGAACTACACATGTAATTTTTAAGCACTTTAGGCACTGTCCAATAACTGAAATTCAATAGAAAAGGCAATACCCTTCATGAAACCAACTCAGTATACACAAACTCACCCTCAAGAATAAATCAGGGTCAGCTATGCCTGCATTGAGAGATGACAAAAAATATAAGCTCTGTGGAATACCAAACACTCTTTTGCCCCATGCTATGAGGGGTTAATGTTCCTACCACTTGGGAACTTCTTGAGATATTTTCAGTGGTATCCACTATGGTATATTCCTAAAGAAACATTACACAAAAGCTGGAGCATTTATAAAAATGATCAAAAAGTGATCAAATCAAGAATGAGACTGTTGCAATGGATGACTGTGCAAATAACAAGATGGGCTGTAGACCTGAGATTGCATCTATGTTCTTGGTTCCTGTAAAAAGCGTCATCAAGTCCAGCAGAAGCTGTAGAATGAAACTAAGTATACTGAGTGAGTTTCAGTCTGCTATTCTTGCTGAAGTACTCAACAGGAATAGTAGCACTATTCTGGAGACCCTAGAGGCAAAAAGGGAACAGAGACAAACAGTAGAAAAGTGAAGAGTGAAAAAGGAAGGAGAACAGACAAGAAGGAGAGAAGCAGTGGGATACTCCAGCACTAGAGAAAACCATCTCCACTCTTCTCAGCCAAAGGGAGAACTGCAGGGATAGTTGACCTGCTGATAGTGGAAAAGGCAATAGAAATAAAAGCACACCTCCAGAAACACTCAGTAAGAGAAGGGAAAGTATAAAGATAACAAGGACAGAAAAGTAGAGCCTCAGTAGCCAGAATAAGCATACCAAATAACAAGAGAAAATCAAAGACCTTATTAAATCTGCCTCACAAAAGAGGCAGAATCTAATTTTAATAAGATAAACTGCATTCTTCCATTTTCTCAGCCTTTGCTTTTGAGAGCACCTGGTATCATGGCAGACAGAGGAAGCTTTTCTACTTTCAGACTAACCTGCCATGGGAAATTGCTTGCAACTATAGGGTTAATACTACAGCCTGTCAGTTGTTTGGGAAGTGCTATCTGGAAATAAGTTTGTTAAGCGCTGACTATTTTGAAATGATAAAGAGTGTTGGAAAGGCAGAGATCTGAGTGCCATGGAGAAGAATCCTGAGAGCAATAATACAATCGAATGAGAATTTGAACTCACTAGTAGAAATCCTGCCCTCAATGAACATAATAATGACATTTCCATTGGTTTCAGTGAAGCAAAGATTACAGCCAACAACTGATGGACATAAATTGAAAAACATTCTCCAGTCAGGCTACACAGATGCCTAGTGAAGGAAAGATTGTTCTGTAATGCAAAATATTCTAATCATAACACAACAGAAAAAGCAAATATTAAAACTGTTTTAAGTGTTTCAAATGCAGTTTAGAAGAATAATTAGAATCATACAGAAACCTACCATTATTGACATATTAAAATAGTTCAGGACAAAGGATGTGTTGCTTAGAAACTGAATTTACAGGAAAGATCAAACATGCTCAGTGTTTTGCAAAAATCCAAGCATCACTTCTGGCCACATCCTGAAGTCAGGTAATAGCCATAAGAAATAAATGCATACATATGAAAAATTATTGAAGTTAATTAATGTGTTAACAGTAAAACTGATGTGTTATGCACTCATGCTGAAGCCTGCATTTGTCAGAGAAAGGTAAATTAGCAACTGCCGTTTCATTTCCCTATGCTTTGCTTTTACAGCTGGTAGAAGGTTTGCAAAGTACTCGAAAAACTTGACCCTTCTCCAGCCTCCCCCGCATGAGTCACCCAACCTTCCTTCAGTCATTAGACTGCACTTCCTGCTGGGATCCAGCAGTAAAACAAACGAGAGACACCAGTTCTGGTCACGGTGAGGGAGGTAATAAACCAGAGACAGGTATTTTTATGAAATTTAAAATTCCCATATATTATACATATTGACCAAGTGCCAATCCATGGCACTATCTTACGCAGAGTTGTTATTTCAAAAGACACTGTGAAGCACTCCAGTTCATTCCCTGTCCTGAAAGCATGCTTTTCTTGTTTACATACAGGCAAAGTAATTTACTGCATTTTATGTGCTTCAGAAATATTACAGACAAAAATATTAAATCACTTCACTTGTACATTTATAAACTTAACATGATCTTGACAACATTATTAAGAGTAAATTTAAACCAAAATTTCACAGATAAAGTTCCAGCATTTCATGTCATTATTAAATCCGTGTCAAATACTCTTTGTCAAGTTTGAGTGTTTTAGAAGTCAACTGCCAGTTCACCTTTTCTAGTTTGCTTCAGTTCACCATGATAACTCTCAGTTCTACCATGTCTTTAATACAGCCACATTTCTGGGAAAACCCCACTTTCCTCCCCCCAAAAATAAATCCCAAATGAAGCATCCATTGAGAGAAGTGATCGTGCTTAGTCAGCCAAATTTAATAACAAATTTACCCTTTTCTGTCCACAGACCCTCCTGGTATTTTTAGTTCCAAACTTGCCTACTATTACACTAACTGTGCTAAGAGAACTGCTGTCCCCATAAACTCCTTGGGTTCACTCCCCAGTGCACACAGGAGACACAACCCCTTTAAACTTCAAGGAGTTCCCATTGCAGTGTAGAAGAGAAAAATTCAGAGATTATGGAATAATCATCTCCAAATCAATCAATTTCCCCCTGAAGGTAAAAAACTGAGAGAAAGAAAAAAGTTGAACAGTTCCAGCTTGCCTTCTTGAAGGGAAAGTACCCCCAGGGCATGTTGTAGAATGATCCCCATCTCTTTCTCCTGATGCTTATTAAGAGGTCATAGATCTCAGTTACACTACAGCATTCCCAAATGATATCCCCAGCTAAGGACTATGACCTCGTAGTACAAGTACAGGGATATAAAATTAGGAATATTAAGGGTTCACATTAAGAAAGAGTTTGCCTCAACTATCAGTCATTTTGGAAGAACAGTTGGAATTAATGGCATATCTGGTGTCTTGTAAAAAACAGAGGTGCTTTAGTAAAAGAGACTGCAGTTTCCAGTGTTTTCCATAGGTGCAGCACTTTGTGCCAGGGCTAAATTTCTATATGAACATCACAGTGGATTTCCACAACAGAGTATTCAATACAATAGGTGTCTTTCTCAAAAAGCACGAGGTATAGCCCAGAACACCCTGGGTGAATTAAGATGTGCTTTCTCTTTGTCTTAACCCTATTCCCTCTAACTAAGAGAGTCACAGAATGGAACCAGAAGTGATTTTACAACCATCTCAGACAGGTTATTATGCCAAGACCAGGCAGGGACTGGAATGTCTTTAAGGACCTTTCCCCTCCAACAATTCTTATTCCAGTAAAATAGAAGCATAGAATAAACAACAGGTATTTGCTCTACAGTAACTGATTCTCTGAAACACTGTAGTCAATACAGACTGTAGGTGTATATATGTGCATACATGCAAGACAATCATTTTATTTTTAATAGTGTGTCTATTAGAATCATACACATGAATTCCCATTGTACTGGGTAAAGGTCAGGGTAGCTATGACCTTGTATCAGCAGCAGCTTTACAATTCAAAGTCTGTATTACTGAGGACTGTGAAAAGCAAGACAAGCTTGGCCACAGGATCCATATTGATTACAACAGTAATTGGAAGCAGCATAGTTATCATAGGGTAAGTAATGACTATTTTTTCTTCCTCACATATGTGCCAGCGTTGATGATTCCCCCTGCCCCCTCCCTTCTCTCCCCTGCAGGCAACCGCCTTCCTTGGACAATGAGAATTAGGAATTTCAGCTGCATAGATCAAATAGTGATTATAGTACTGCTCCCCCAAAACTGGAATGAGCTCTGGCAGTTATGTGCTCCACACAATGCCTGATAAAGGTCAGTGGATTACCTCATGTCATCACCTGGCAGATCTCAGAAATTGGACCCTCTTCTGAAACAGGCGGGAGATGTCACTCAAGCACTGGGAGAGCAAAGTTAATATTCAATGGGAGAGAAACAGTAGCCAAACGGTAACACAGAGAGATACCCTGTACTGCCCATTTGGAAATGCTCTGTGAGGAAATGGTTTGACCTTTAGAACACCCAGCAGCGGCTATAAATAAATGGAGCAACAGACTGTCAATGTAATAAAGCAAAGTTCTGGATCTAGCTAGGGCAGATTTTCAACAGAGTGCCAGGGAGGCACTTGAACTAAGTCTGAAAAAGCTAGGGAGCTGGGCAAGTCAGTGCGTGGAGACAGGGACGATGACATAGAGCTAGCTTGGTAACCACAAAATATCAAAGCCAGAACAGGAACTATTTATAATGTTATCGTGGCCCCTCCCAGAGCCTAATGCTATTGCACTCACCCACAATGGCACATCAGGTATGCCTAACTGATGCTTTCACAGTCCTCTGTCAAAAAAGCAACACAGACATGTCCTCTGGTATAGCTTAGGACTATGACCGTAAGTCCTACTGCTGAGCATGACTTGGGAAGAAGATACTGAAGTAAGGTATATTATTTACATAAACCTCTGAGTACATGGTGAAAAACAGGCTCTGGGTGACAGGCACATGGGGTCTTTTAACCTGTAAAACAGTGTACTGTTGTCCTCCATATTCATTCCTTAATTTCAGAGAAAGAGTATTTACTTGAGAAACTTTGAGCAGAAGTGATCAAAAGCATGGTTCAAATGAGTGATGCCCAAGTCCCAGGATGATTGGATTCATGTTCTGGACAGGAGTGGATACCTTGTGTGTGTAACAAACTCTGCTGCCATACTCCATTTGCCCAGTAAGGCATGGATTGCTGCAAGATGAGCCCTGAGAGCCCCATGCATGACACTAGATTATTTAAATGTAAAAGACAGTTGAGAGACCTTTGTACCAAGAAGCAGACCTGGTAACCCTGCACTGGGGCTGCCTACACCAAACCCCTTTGCCAATGAGAGAACTACAGTCTCCAGTGGAGAGGTTTCTGCTGCAGACCAGGACTTCCTGGGCCAGCAAGGAGGCGTCTCTGTCCATGGTACTCAGCGAGACAAAAGTTTCCTCACTGGTGCAGGGACACCAGGTCTGATCTGGTATCTTGCCATTATGTTGGGAGTTCAGGTTCACACGGTGTAAAGTCCTTGGTGGATACATACAGGAGATAAGCCAACCAAAGCTATCCTTGCCAGTATGTGCTAAAAGAATCATCTGCCTTTTCTAGTGATGGAAAATCAGGCTAGAATAAGAGGAAAATAAGAGGAAAATAAGAAGCAAAATGGAGGAAAAAAATATCAATGAAAGATATACAGGAAGCACTCAAAGCCCCTTGGAAGACACCATCACTTGCTTCCTCTCGCACCTCCAAACAGAACAAGAGTTTTGGCATTTACAATTAATGCTCACGAACAGGTTTATTACGGGGGTTTCCCGAGTCAAGAATAACAGACATCAACTGCTTTCATTTACAAGAGGTCACTGACAGACAACTCGGGAAGTGCAACAGGCTGCTTTTAAAACACCCAAGAGGTGAAGATCTACTGGTTTTATGACTGATTAACAATCTCAAGAGCAGAGATTAATGGTTTCCAAGCAAAAGGGGGAGGAGTTTATGCCTCCTTGCCCATGTTGGCTGTTCATCATGGATCTACTGTCTCTCAAGGTAAGTACAGGGGTTTTGAAGAACAGCAAGAAGGCTATACAGCCTACTTTCACAGCTTTCAGCTCCAGCCTATACAACTTCCCTCCACATCTGAGCAGTACCAAGCCACCTACAGAAGTATTTATACAGAATGTTGATATGAAAATCTAAGAACACGATTATCAAGACCTTCTTCTATCCTCCCTAGGACCATGCAGTTTTGCATACGAAGTTCTGTATGGCAGATTCTCCAAATTGCTACAATTTTAGCAGGCCTTGGCCATTGTGTAAGGCATATAAATCGTCCATCCAAGTCCACTGACAGGCTTTACACTGCTCTCTGAATTCAAAATTGTGATCTTTGGAGGCTGTAGTTACCACCCTATTCCCCCTTTTCCCCAAATATCAAGGATTCGGAGTTGCAGGTGTGGGTCCTAGACCACATAATTCTGAAAGGATGTGAGTCCACAACTTGCAAACTCAAAGAAGCGCATTGAACTACCATGTGTGTTGGCTGGGACAGGAAACTGGAGGAAAGGGTCTGCTTTCCACTGTCTCAGTCAAACAGAATGTCATTTTGTGGAAAAGAAGTCAGAAGTTTGTGGTCCAAAGCAAATGGAAAAGTAGAAGCATGTCTCTGTAGTACAGCAACTGAGAAGCCCTCTAAGGAAAAAGAGAGGCCTAAGCTTAAGTCCCCAGTCCAAGCACTGTTTGTCTTTCATTCAATAACTGTTTAATGTAAAATCCATATGCAGTCCTTGGTGCAGGAATTCTCAAGAGAAACAGGGTGACTCTCTCAAGTGAAGTAACTGTACTTGGCAAACAGTGCTTGGCAGTGTGCCACTAACTGCAATGAGGCAGATTAATATGCTTTTGGTGCATCATAGATTTAACTTCTTAGGGTCCTTGTCCTCAGAAGCACTTTTATCAAGCTCAGATTTTTCTCTGTACTGCAGAAATGACCAAGAACCCTTGCCATGTGTCTTTTCTCCACACAGATGGTGGAAACTGAAAAAAACAATGGCAAGATCTGCAATATATTTGGCCAGCTCTAGGATTCTTTTGCTAGCAGTTCTAGCTAGGATATCAAAGCATGACAACTCCAAGTGCTCACAAGATTTATCTTGTAGTCTCACTGTGCACAGCATACATCCTTTGGGACAAAATCCCCTGGAAAGTTTTCAAGTCTTCTAGTGAAGGAGATGGTCCTGGCATTACCAACTCATTCAGAAAGATGAAAGATTCCTGGGCACTAGGAAGAAGAGAAAAGAGGCAAGAGAAGGAAACCATTACAGTGGAATCTCTATTACCTCCCATTTGGTAAGTCCATGATCACTCGTGGTGCATGCTGTCTGTGAAGCTGTTAGGTAGCACAACCTTTTATTTCTAGACATGCAAGAAGGTGTTTCTCAACCACACGGGAGGATGATATCCATGAAAATTAATTTTGGTCACAATTGGAAACACAGAAATACTGACTTAACTAGAAGTTCCCAGCCTAGTGATACTCCAGTACTTATGGAGAGCAGCACTCAGAACAACTGGCCCCAAATATATCTGCTGGAATTTTTTCAGACGGCATTGTGAGAGCAATCTCAGAGCAGGGCTAGACAGCAGGACTGCATCTCCTCATTAGCAGGGGGGACACAGCTATAGCCAGTAACCTTTTAAACGTCAGAAACAACTTAGGGGATAACATGAATGGTTCTCAGCTCTACCTGACATACTTATTCAACCTGTCAAAGCTCTAGCACTAAGCTAGAGCCCAAAGCATAAAACTAAGTCTACCTAATCACCTAAAGGTAAAATAGATGTCCCCAGTGGAGAAATACCTCATGCTTTTTACCTCAGAACACCCTTAGCCTTGAAGCTAGGACTGCATATGATTCAGTAGCCTGCTTTCAGACAAGTTTTACAGCCTGTGATGCCAATGGGGCTAGTAGGGAAGTCATGGAACATGCACTAGGTCTACTGACATTCTGGTGCAGGATGACAGTCTTGTGTACCAGCACGTCCATTGCTGTTGAGTTATTCAACAACTCAGCCAGCTAGACTGCCATGTTCACTGCATGTTTGACTGCAAGCAAGGCAGCACCATCGGATGCTCCTTTTTCTAGTATTACTCTGGTTATGACTGAGACTCTGATGCCAAAGCTACCTACAGGATCTTCAAGAGAACCAAGCTTGAGCTGAATGCCTCTGGACACAGAGTCAGCCAGCAGAGAGGCAGTTCTCATGTATATGGGGAGACTCCATAGAGTACAATCCCTGAGGAGTGAAAGGTGAAATAAACAGCACAAAGCACTGTGCAGGCAGAAGAGATTATAAATCAAGCGGGAGAAAATTAGGGAAAGTGTCTGACAAATTGTGCCCCACCAACAGCATATACGGCAGCATCGCGAAATGTTACGCTTCTTTTCCTGTTGGCAGAAGAAGGAGAGAAGGTGCAGTTGAGGGTTTGTCAGTAGTGCACCACGTTTGATCCTGCATGCATGTTCCTACAGTGAGATCCAAACTGACATATACTAGAAGGACATCAGGTTCATAGCCATGCTAATTGGATCCTTTACTTATATACACAACTTAGAGGATGACAATGTGCAAGTGGCTCATGAGTTATTAAATGGAAATGCTGCAGGAAGGATAGAGTGAGAAAAGCATTAACATCAGAGAGAAACACTATTAAATCCATATTTTTATTGTCAATCTTTTGTAATGACTAAATTAATATAGTTCAGCATCTTATCTGCCCGTGGTTACAAGTATTGCAAAGATTATTTTTTTTTTTACTTTTCCCCCCATTTATCCATTATCTGTATTCCACAAACATCACAGGAATTGTCAGCAATTAACATAAATAAATCATCCCCTTTTCAGAGAAAGCTTCAGTACAAGAATTTCAGATGATAGTAAAAATATTACTAAATAGCTCATGAAGGGCCTGTTCCATCCCCCATTGAAGTCAATGGGAATCTTTTCATTGACTTCAATGGATATTGGATCAGACCCAAATTGAAAAGATCAATAGCGCACACATTAGGATAAAAGAGCAGCTATGCCCTCCTCTAGAAAAAGAACACGAGTTCAATTCAAACAACAGATTACAGGAAGGAACCAGTTGGGGAGAACTTTTTTCTTCTCCTTTGAAAAAATCTGCAACAGAACAGCAATTCAAGATCCTGAGCTAAATCTCACAGAGTTGTAAGTAACTCTCATCTTCCACTATCCTCTGAATAGGTGGGGGTGACTTGACACTTTGAGAGATTGGGACCACTGTTTAATAAACCAGCTCCCTTCTCCCCATTCCTGTCTTTGGTTGAGAGTTCAGAATGAAGATTCAATAAAGCAATTTTACTCCTCCCACTGAGGTGTAAAAGCTTCAGAAAGCTTCAGAAGAAGACATCTAACATTTTCAAATGCAAAAACTAGAAGCCCCAGTATCAATTTGAGAACCTACAGTGCCAAGCCCCATTCTCAAGCATGTTACAAGGTTGGTAGAATTAAGGGCAGTCAAGACACTATGACACTCAACTCTCATGTTTCATATTCAGGGTCTTACTAAAGAGTTGTCTCAAGCTATTGTTTTGCCATCCTTGTTGTTTGTTCATCCTTGAACAAACATGATGTTTGTTCCATCAACGTAATTGTTGATTTTGCCCAGCGTAACTGTATGGAAAAAGACACTACAACTGGGTCAACACGCACAGTTCACAACTTCTTGCAGCGCAAGCTCCCTATGCATCTCACAGAGCACCTCCAAAGCTCAGTAAAATCCAGACAAGCTGCAGCTGGCTCAGCCATCTGAAAAATCAGGGTTTGGAGGGCTTCGTAACTTGAATGTGAACTTCAGAGGCTGACAGCCCTGGCATTTTTACATAATGGACAACTTAGGTAACTCTTCAGTACCTGGGATGAGGCCCAGATTGGAAAGATCATACATCAGGAGAGATGATACACTCTGCCCTCCTCCAGAGAGAACACAGTTGACCCAAACCACAGAATCTAATAGAAGAAATTCAATGTTGGTAAACATCTTGCCTTTCATTAACAACTTAGTGACAGACAAATACCTTAGGGTGTCTACTAGTTTCATTGGGACTCCTCCAAAAGGAGACAGCAGAGCAATTACATAACACCTTGTCACGTCAGAAGACTGTGATGAGAAAGGGAGGTGCAACTGCCCCTCCATGGTAATACTTTTTTTGAAAATTTTGAATCTGAGCATGGCACCCAAAGGCACTGGTGGAAGTCCAAGAGAAAGGCAGGAGTCCAGTGAGCTTGCCTAAAATGCTAAAAGCAAACTTTATTTTTGTCAAATATATATTGTTCTTCAGAAGAGAAAGGTAAGCTGCTTGTCTGTCAACTGTTTGTCATTGATCAACTAAAAATAATCTAAAAGGATGAGGTTTTCATAAATTTTGTATCCTTAGTGTTAGGCTATACATGCAGCTTAGGACCCTGCATTGAATTCACCTCACTAACCACCTGTTTAGTATTTTTTTGCTGGAGAAAGAAGAAATCCTCAACTCTGGCAATTCCATCCAGGCCCCTCTCTTAACTTAAGGGTCATTTATATTTAGAAACAGAGGACAGTTGGCTTTTTGTCATCTTGGTAGTCCAGAAGGATGTGTGGTTTAGGTTTTTATTCACTTCATTAGCTTTCAAATAGTCCAATCTCTACCCATTCACTATCACAAGCTTCCTTCAAAGGGAAGCAAAGGTATTTTTAGGAACTTAAAACGATTTCCTTCAAGATTCATTTTCATTCCCCCATCCTCTGACATCATACATATATTCCTGCCTTTACACGTGCACCCCAAATTGATTAATCCAGCATACTTGTTTTCACTCTCATTTAGCAACACAACTCTCAGCAAGAACTGCTATGTTCAGCAGCAGTGCTCCGGGACTCTTCCTACTTACTGCTCCCCCCACCTGCTTTCCTTCAGTTTCTCAACCCAACTGTGCAAGCAGCGTTCAGCGCATTCTGCCTGCAGCTTTAAAGCAGAGAAACCACTCGGTAGACTGGGGCTGGGGCAGGGCAGCAACTAACTAACCAGAAAGGAGAAACAGCCATATCAGATCAAGGTGAAAAAAAAGGGATGAATAAATGGGATCTGAGGCAGTAAAGGGGAGATCCAGAGGACTGGGGCATGGGGAATGCTTTCTGGGAGAGGGAAGGAAGAGACAAGCTAAAGCCACTAATTTTTCAACATAGAAAGAGCAAAAGAAAGAAGAGAGGTATGAAGAAAAGGAGAGAAAAATATTAAGTTTTTTAAAGTCAAGAGAGAATGTCCATACTGCCAGAAACCATAAGCAATACAGACAAATACATTCTAAAGTTTGTAGGAGTGATTAGGGAATGGCAGAACTGACTGTATCTGAAGTTAGAAAAACGTTTTACAGGCAAGAAAAGGCAAAGCGATATATTAATAAAAGTAAATGTTTCTTGCTGCAGCAGATTTTCATCTTCCATAATTTGAAGTTGGGATTAAAACCATTTGACAAATTCATATTACTTCCTCAACTTTCCTTCTGCTCCTGCCCACTTATTCCTCTTCTGCTCACCTTCTTTTCACACTTCATCCTCAAGAGCAGTACTGCTACTTGACTTTTATGTGATCCTGCCAGGACTTAGCCTATGGATCTACTGGAACCAAAAATAACTCAGAAAGCTCTCCAAACATGAGCACATGCACACTTTCTAAAAGCATTCCCAAATGGGAAGGATGGCTTTCCTTGTTTACAAAGTCATAATAAAGAAAGGTTTTTAACATAACTGCACTGCACAATAAATACATTTTACACTGCAGAGGCTAACACTAAAGTACCATCTAATAAAAAATAAAAATGTCTTTCTGTTGATACTGAGTCTATTTGGACCTACAGTGCATACCATCAAAAGACCTACTAAAACTAAAGGGCAGAACTACTTCAGCAGGTTTCATGTGGTTTCCTCGGTGAGGGGGCTGTCTACAATAATTTCAAAGGGGAACCCGGGTTGGCTACAGGTCCATTCACCCAGCTCTGCTCAGTTGAGTAGCATCTGATCAGCACTCAGTTCTGCCCCTTGACTAAAGCTGAGATTTTATTTTCGCCTCTAACAATTTGCTTCATTCCTCTCAACTTTCAGTTACTGATTACTGTACAGTCATTTGGAGTTAACAGATTAGACTAACGCAACATCCAGCCCAGATCTGCAACATGCCATTGTGCAAATACATTCATTATGCGGCTGCACTTAAACCCCACGTACAAATACCCTCTGCATTCACGAGTGACTTAGGAAAATACGTGTATAAGCAAAGTACGGAAAGCTGTACAGTATGAATCTAGAAAATACACGCAGCAGCCAGGCACAGACAGCTAACAAACACTTTAAATACAGTGACAATGCAGTAATTATCCATACATCCTTCAGTACGAAGGAAATTTATAGTGCCCCATTTACAGTATAATCCTGTCCCAGAATCTGTTTATAAAGGTCTCACTCAAGCACTGAAGTGCAGGAGTAAAATAACTGAGAAAGGAGGAGGGAAATCAGAAGCAGAGGATGGGAATCAGAAATAGAACAGTGCATGAAGCCACGAAGTGATAAGTATTGTTTACCTGTCAGTTGACATTGATTAATCTTGTGTTCTGTGATATCACTCAGTGACTCAAACACCTGGAGGCAGCTGTCACAGCTGTGCACAGCTTCTTCTTCTAACTCCTCCCCTTCATCCGGCCTTTTCTTACAGTCTAGCACTTCTCCATCTTCTGCCTTGTCTTCTAGTTTACAGTTAGGGTCTGAAAGAAAATCAAGACCGTGACGTCAGGCATCTAAGAAGAGAACCTTTAAAAAGAAAAAAAAAAAATCAAGATAGGTTCTTGTGGTAATGATGAGAAGAAAGATATTTGGCACGAGCCTGCAGCACCCTGTAGATTTTATTGCTAAATAAGCAAAGGAGGCTTTTTCCTTAATATTTTTCTAATCTCGATGAAAGGAGAATTTCCCTTCTACTGCCACAAATGCAGCTCCATTTCTCACTCAAGCAATTCTTCTACGCTTCAATGTTAGGTTTGTCAATTTTATCACAGCTATTGAAGCTGCTTTGATCATTGTAAGAAAGGATAAACCACCTATGCAATTAGTTTTCAATGAAAAGAAAAATCAAATCAATGAGTGTGCAGGAACTTCTTTTCACTGTTAACTACAGCGTTTCACAGGAAATTACCAGAATTAAGAGACTAACAAATTTGATTTACATAAACATGAAATTAATCTTGATTTTACAACCCACTCCAATACTCCATCACCACACTATTTGACACAAACAAAGCCCTGGGAAGATTATACCCTGGGTCAAAATGCTACACATGCTTTGAACTTGTGTATGACTTAAGCCCGATAAAGTTCCTGTATTCGCCAGATGATGGAAAACTGGAAACTAACTATTGTAAAACCTGAATCGTGCACAAGGAGAGCTTTGTCTGTTTGACATGTTAGCAAGCATTTTGGGGGTAGCAGGATAGCTCTAGCCTCAGAGCAGCAGTCCTGAGCCCAGCTGAAGCTTCTAAACTGGAAGAACTGTGCAGTCCCACCACCATCCCCTATGCGTAGAGAAGCCCCACAGCTCGCTGCACTACCTCAGTTCTGCAGATGACCAGCGCAGAGCGAGGTAATGCGAAGTCTAGAACTTTTCCTCCTCTGAGGAAGAGCGGAGTAGCTTTAACTACTCCTGACTTTTTGCCCACTTTACTAAAAGCTTCCTTCAAAAGACAGAAATAAAACAATCTGTCTTCCCTAATAAAGCAAGCTGGCACTTAACTTTGTTTTTCCTTGGGAACCACAGTACAACAAGTGAAATGCAGAACAAAAATGGTTGTGTACATTCCAGCAAAAGGAATGCAAGTGTTTCACCACTTTCCCCTTCTCTGCTTTGGCCACCTCATCTTTCCTTTTAGATATTTGAGAGAGTTAAGACTGAAACAAGTCATTTTAGAAAACAAGGACAAACTCCCATAATAACAGGAGATTGTGCAAGTACATTTTAAGATGTTACATTCTATAGCCAAGAGGGTGACTAACTAGGAGTAGGCTTCTTGTCCACAGCAACACAGAGGTGGTATCTGTGAACCCACTTTATTTACCATTGCAATTGATTAGGATCATGCACAACTACTTGAAAGCAGAGAAACTAAAACATGCTAACACTAAGTTCATATTAGAATGGGGAAGGGGTGAGGAGAAGGAGGGCGATTCCACTTTAAACCACTCTTGAATCCTCTCCCAGCACCCTACAGTGATGTGGGCACAGCCATCCCTGTATTTGCCACTGTGCAGAAAGCGCAGGCATTCTTGCTGCCCACAACGAAAGTCAGGGCTCTCATCATCTTTCTACATCCTTCGGTCCACACTGCTGCACCCTGGCCTTCAACTGTTCAAACACAGACGGACCCGCAAGCAGAAACCTGAAATGACCCATGTCAGGAAGTCTTCCTCATGCTATGTGGCTCGTGATCAAAACCGAGGAATTTCTTTGACAGGGGTAAAGGGCAGAATTTATTTTTAAGGGAATTATATTACAGAATGAAACCAGATTAATTTTAAAAAATAAAAAAACACATTCTGAAGGCAAAAATATATTTGCTGTGCAAAAGCCCTGCCTATACACTGAGTGCGATCCTTGTATGACAAATTATATTCACAAGGTTCTTTCAAGAGTGAAAACTTCAACTTGGGCAGCTACTTCCAAATAGAGGAGTAGTCTGCAAATTTACACACCAAAAAGGGATGCTAATTAAATAAAAGGACTTTATGGCATTTCAGCCATTGTTGAATGCTCTGAATCTAATAACTCCCATTGCCACTTCATTTTCGAAGCCATTTTGCAAGATTAATAAAAGTAGTTAGGAGATCACCAGGTTATAAGCAGTTCAGAAAAAGAAATAATTGTCTTAACTGTTGCAAACTGACCCCAACATCATTAAACACTTGTTGGAAGGCAGCATGTGCACATCGCATACTATTTAGTTGTTCAGCTCAAGCTCCCAGTTTCATCTCATAAAACTGACAGCACTCAGGGAAATGTGGGCACTGGGTTTGAATTTTAACATGAGTATTTAAATGCTGCACATAAAGTTTACAGACCTGTCTGTTTTAAAATAAGGGTAGTGTCTGACTCTGCTTTAGGTACAATGCTGAAGGAAAGAAAAGGGAGGGGAGGGAATTCTCAAGACTTATTATTCAGAAACACTTGCACTTTACAGGAATTCAGCAATACACACACACGTATGCACAGATGCACCCCTTAGTGCACAAAAGCCTAAAGAATTGCTCAATTTGAAGCTTCCCACTTAGAGACCAGTTATTAAAATTAGAATGATTTTAAGACTAATAAATGTTTTGCTTCTCCTTCTGCATTTGCAGATATAAACTCTACAGGGACAGAAGTCAGTCAAGCTTATTCCCTTCTGCTGCAACTTTAGAATACATGCTCTAGCCAACTGGCACATTTGTTTTTAGGTCAACACTTAAGTGGGACCCTCTGGGACCTAGGTTTGAGTTTAGCCTACGACAGCTTTGTGAAATGAGTTCTGGCAGTCTCAGCCCCTCTCAATGAATGCATTTCCACTGTGATCTGCTTCCATGAAGAGATGTCACCAGCAAAATAAAAAGATATTTAAAGAGAGAAAATATCATTTGGATGCTTTGTGAATAGATAGCTTCTCTGTTACAACAACAAATATCTTCCATCAAGAGCAGGTCTAACCTTAAACGGTTAAACTGAGGATAAGCTGCCTTATTTGAGCTGCTCTTTTGAAAGACTAGAATAAAACGTGTTTTATAAATGCAATATGCATTCATCAATACTTTCTCCTTAACCTCCCGTTCAAAGCTCATGCTCGCATACAGACTGCAGGGCAAATGTCATTCATCTCCCGCATTTCTTTCTCCCCAATATCTGCAACAATCACAGCCACAATTCCCTCAACAAAGATTGTCTTTATAGTAAGATTACCTTTCCCAACATCGGCAAATGCCACTGTCATTTCCAGAGGCTTCCCTGCCCTGTTTCAGAGGCTGCCATGCACTAACTGAAATTTTTCAATACACATCAGCAACAATACACACACCGGCTCCATCTGCAGATATCATTGAAAATTATCTAGTATGGAAAGGAGGGTTACATTTTTTGGAACAGAAATAAATTCAGCCTATTAAGGCACTTCAAAAAAAAAAAAAAGAGAAAGAACAGTTGTCTTCTGTTACTGATTATGTTAACTTTATTTATAAATGGAAATTAAAAGAAGCATGATTTTCTCATTACTATGTTCCCTGGCAGGTGGTTCTCCCCTTCCTTTCTTCCTCCTCCTCATAAGGGATGTTATTGCTGTAACTTGGTCTAATAAAACTGCAACTTTGGGGAAAATGAAAAATTGCATTGGCTTAAAAGTGTTGGAGGCAATAAAGCCATGGACTTCAATTAATTTCAAGTATGGGAGCGGTTTAAGGCCAACCAGCAGAAATTCTATTCTGTCCATGTAAAAATGAGGTTTCACCACATTTACTTTTTATAACCCATATAAAAGTCAAGTAAAAGTAATGAATATCTAAAAGCCATCTCAGTGGACTGGCAAAGACTATCTGTATTCTTGAAACTCATCTTACATATTTCTGCCTATGCTACAAGGATCCATAGCTAATCACAACTAAAACATCAAACTACCAAGAAAACAGCCTCCTTTCCAATCCATTTCACTGCCTTGCAGCAGACCTCCTTCCAAGCCACTTCTGCATGGAAAAGTGCTAGCAAAAGAAAGGAAAACTTAGATCATGTGGTTATAATTATTACCAGGCAAGGAATATTTCTTCAGCTCAGTGGTAAAGTAAAACTCTGTCGCTCTTTGCTCCCAATAGTGTCCATCGCAAAACAACTGCCTCATTAAATCTCTGCAGTAAGATTAATATGCCGTAGCTGCACTACATTTATAACTTGGTACTCTATAAAAAGCACATTTAATGGTTAGAGCCAGAGCTTAGATACAAAGTATTACTATAAAAACTTCTGGCAGTGTGTACACAGTGTGGGCCTTCTGTACTGCCTGCTCTATCAGAAGGGTTTTTGTTTTTAGTATCGGCACTGCATTCTTGCTATAGAGAAAACAGAATATTAAATCTTGCCTAGAAACAGGCAGAGAATGACACAGGACATGATGGGAAATAAATAACTAGCAAGACAACTTAACCATTGAGAATTATTTTAAGAAAAAATGCAGAAAAGCAACCATTCCTTGTCATATTGATCTCCAGTTTTGTAGTCCTCTATTTTTCAACTTCATGTGTCTACAGCAGTACAAGTTTGCCTTTTTTCAAGTTTGCAGATAGCTAAATGGAGACATTAGCACATTCAGAAGAGTTTGAGAAATTTCCCATTAAAAAGGGAGAGAACTCTCTCACTTTTATTTCCTCTTTTCAAACAATACAGTTCATGTGCAGAGCCACTACAACCTATAAAAGGCACCAAACACCAAACACAAACCCACAGGACACACACACAAGAGAAATATAAAGTCTTCTAGCTGAACAAAAAATTAACTGCATTCTTCACCTTCATAAGAGGAATAACTCCAACTGTTCTCAAACAAATTACCTACACGTATTCAGAGATGACTAGCCTTCTAGGAATATCCTTAAGGAGCCAGCCCTTACTCCAAAAGGTGACCTCAGCTGAATGAATGAGACTATTCAGATGAGTCAGTCCTGCTCTTCAGATAAAATTCTGTGGAATCAGTACCAAAGACAGAAGTGAAGTATTTCTTGCATTCTCAGGACTGTATTAGAGAATAAAAGAGCCCTTGCTGTTTTGGGGAATTAACAATTATTTCTTCATGATTATTAACAATACATATTCCTGTGATCCTAACTCAAACAACGGCTTTGTCCACCCAATCTCACTGACTTAAAATTAAGGAGCCCTTAATTAACACCTGACTGGTAAGAAATTTTACAAACAATCCTAAAAGAAATTACCTTTATACACATATTTTACAAATATGAAAATAGTTTAAGTGGAATGAATATTCAAGTTCATCTGAAATGGCATAGGGTGGGGTTTTATGTGGGGGATGTAGAGAAGGATTATTTAAAAAAAAAAAAGGGCAAAAAAAAAGCATGCTGCACTTTAGAAGCATCTCACTTTCAGCTGGCTGACCTACAAAAGGCAGAATTTCTAATTCTCAGGAACTGAAAGGTGAGGGGAGAGGAATGTTACTTTCCACTGCAAGCCCCAAGAATGCATTCTAAGCTGAAACAGAGAAGAAGAATGCAGGCTTTCCAAAAACACCCCGATACAAAAATCCCTCACACTGTTGTCAAACAGTTAGCAAGCACTAATGAAGGAATTCAGCATTACCAGTCTGTGCGGCTGTGTGTCCCACACCTGCCTGCTGGTCCTCTGTTTCATTTTCTTCTACTGTCAGAAAAAGGTAAACAAAACAAAAACAAAACAAAAAAAAGATGTTAGGTAGGTAGCTGAAGTGTCTCAAGCATCTTTACACCAGCTTCAGTTTTGAGAGCCAGTAATGCTTGTACAACACGGGCAAGAAAAGCTGCACTGCAAAGTGCGAAAGTGTAGACCAGACCAAAACAGAATGCGTTGCTGTATGGAAGCTACAAATCTGAGAACAGAGTGACCAAATCAGTTTCATAGCTTAAAAACCAAATCGAATTTCCTCTGGGATATTTGTCTTCAATACACACTACTTTGATTATGGAACTAAATGAGAGAATAATTCTGGGCTTTAAGATTCTACTCGCTCCACACGGATAAGAGAAAGCCTTCTCCTGGCAGACGGGAGAGGTGTGTGTGCTAATTCATACATAAGCTTTAAAAAAATAATAATAATCCTATATTCAGTAGCAAACATCTCAGCAGTGCAGACAGCCTTGCAAAGGAGAACTAACCCCATGCTGTTTTACTGTATACACCATGCCAGCATCTTTCCCTTGGCTCACAGCTTTCCAGAGCAGTAGAACTAAAAACAATACAATTCTTGTCAGATTCACTATTCAAAACTTGTTGGGCAAGAGTGAACCTAACAAGAGCCATTCTGCTGCTACTTTGAAAAATTAGAGAGCTGTTCTCATATGCTCTGATATGATGCCTAAGTAAGATTGACTCTCCCAAGGTAAAAGTAAGGGAAGAGCTAAAAGGCAGAACCATTTCCTTTTTATTCTCCCAAAGACCGAGTTCTTTGAGTCAGAGAACAGCGGAGAGAAAAGAATTCATTTTCCCTCCACAGGGGAAAAAGCTGAAAGGGGAAAGACCGCACTTTTACAGCATTTCCACTCCCAAGAATTCAGACCTCAAAAATAATCATGCAACTGAGTTAAAATCCAAAGATTTGGGGGTTTTTTTCCTGGTTCTTGGGACAAGAGAGTGCAGCACTTAGGATCACATATAAATGTAGACATATATTCAAAAGAAGAGATACATATACACACTCCACAGGTACCTCTTTTCCTCCTCCGCCAACCCCAAGGCTTCATACAACTGGTTGTTTCTAGAATCTGAGTTTCTAGAAGAAAAACACCAGTTTTCATAAGGACACTCTTAGGACACCAGAAACTTGAAACACAGTGCATATATTAGAAAGAGTCAAGTATAATCTCTAGAGGACTCTAAACAATCTCTATCCCTGTCCCAGAGCTGTGGCTAGTAAGCACACTCTTCTCATCAACAGAGATCTGATACAGTTTCCCCAGCCCTGGAGTAAGTCAACTATTTCACAAAATACGATTTTATGAGCTGACTGTTTCATTTGAACTTGTATTTTGCAGCCATGAAGTTACCAGTACTTCAGCTGTGATAATACTGTATGATTTTCTTTGTTATGCTGAAGCAGTCATCCCAGCAGCCCCCACAGCTAAAGGAAACTGGTCAGACAAAGAAAGCAATGGGAAAAGCTCATGAAAAGCTGAGTTTCAGGGAACACATGGTCAAACACAAACTAAGCTAAATAGAAAGATTTTTCACTATGGCAGCACAGATCAGTAAGTCTCGTTAATAAAGCAAGAAAAATAATGAATACAACTAGTATACAGTTTAAAAAAAAAAAGACATCACCTTTTCTGACCCCCTCAAAGCCCCCAGTGAAACCTCTGCAGCAGCCCAACCTGGCCCTGTTTATGCCCACCATCAGCTGTTGATCTCTTTCCAAAAAATGTTCTCAAGAACAAGCTCTAAAACTGAAAAATGAGGCCACTGTTCCATCCCTCACAAGGAAACTCACTTTGGTCATCAGTACCTACTGATCAACCTTATTAAAGGTTGTAGACGTATCTGTTATCTACCAGTGAAATCCTCAACCACCATACATGTCACAACTCGGTCCAGAAAGGCAGTTCAAAAACTCTACCATTTTTTAAGTTTCAAGATGGAATTGAGGTGGCCAAACATGAACTTTTCAAGAAGTGATTCTCAAGTGATTCTCAAGATTCCCACTTGAGAATCAAGTGGGAAACTTTAAAATAAAGCAGTTACCTGCTAAGAAGTAAACCAGATCTGCTTGTTTGAAGCAGATCTCCACCTGTAAGTGTATGCAAACCAAAATGTAGGAGTTCGTCTTTTCTGCTGTTCTGTACTGAATGTCTACTGCCACCAGCTGCAGTACCAGAATCTCTCGCTGCTAGTGAGAAGTGACTCCACACCGAAATGTGCTGAGCTTCGCACTGCTGACTGAGAGGTACACCAAACAGTTTTAGGTCTTCAAATGGAAAAAAACAAACATGGATACCGCATAACAAATTGTTTTCACATATGCAATTTTGTAACGTAAAAAAACCATGCCAGTGTATGCCTTGTGAAACCAAATGTTTAAAACTTCCCTGCTATTTAAGGATCTGAAAATTCTGTGAGAGCTGAGGTTTGCTTCCAACAAAGGCTGACCACTATGTCTTTATTACACTAAAAAAGAAGGAAACAAGCATCGGAGCAGGTAACTTTTTGGTTAGCATCTTTCTAAACTGTTGTTCAAGCCCTGTAAGGATTCTCAGTCACAACAGAACCAGTAGGTCACAACAGGCCACGGCACAAAGACTTGCTAATAATATTCACTAGACTGACATATTTGTCAGGAAAAGTAAAACCACATTTTAGGGGGAAATATGGTAAAAGGAGTAAGAAAACTACCCCACAAAACCCACAGAATTAGGGAAATCTTAGCGTTAGCACAAATCAACTACAAAATAGCATCTCATTTTCCTTTGCATTGTTAGATCATTCCTCCCGCTAGCAGGAGTATTTGTTAAGCTACATACAGCTGGTAGCATCAGATAAGCCCCCAATTAGCACTTTATGCCTTGCCACAACCAGATTCTGAAAACTTCAGTGCTATTTCAACTCTCAGCCCAATGTTAAACTCACCTGACTATGAAAGGTAGTGTGACAGGCAGCCAACATTCACTTCCCTTAAACATTAACTATACCATTTCCTTTCAGGAGAGGAAGGCAACTTTAAACAGAAGTTATATAGTGAGATGCTTTAAATTTTGCTAATCAAAAACATTTCTCTACATGAAATGGAACTAAAAAAAGCCACAAGGATGATATGCAGATAAAACAGTAGCATGTATGCACTATTATTAATTCAAACATCAAAATTACTGATACTCTAGGACTGAGACTGCACATAGGGGTGTTATCTTCATTACAGCATATACCATATCCTAGCATAAGGTAAGACAAATTCTAGATAACAAAGCGATAGAATACTAGTAAAAGGAGAGGCCTCAGGAAACCAGAACAATAGCTTATGAATCCAGAATATGAATAAGTGATGTTACTGCTGAACAGCACTTCTAGAGACATTTGAAATAATGTTGTCACAAAAGCAACAATATTCCTTGTCCCTACAATCATGTGTTTATGACCACAGGTCACCTGTTTTGTTAGCTGTAGAAATATTTCTCAATTGACTTATCTGTTCTTTAAAACAACAAACCATCCCGTCCCTACTACATATTTTCTCAGTGCAACTTTTAAAAAACAAAACAAACAGGAAACCCAAATAATAAAATCTCAAAAAAAGACCAGATCGCCACAACAACTGTGGCACCACACTTCTTGAGAGCAATTTAAAAAAAAAGAAAAAAAAAAAAATCTCAGTAAGGGAAGAGAGAATTCCAGCATGTCAATTCTATCTCCCATTATAAAAGCTTGTGGTTTGGACAGATACCAGTTTTTAAAATTTTACTGCAAAAAACGTGTTTCTAAACTGACGCTGTATCTATGTGAAAGGTTAGGACATTTCAGCTTTGGTACAGCCCGTGTGCAAGGCAAACCCTGGTTTCAGTTCAGAGCACCTCTCACGCTTAGGCTGCTGAATGTCAACATTAAGACGAACTATTCCTTTTTAAAGAAAAAAAAAACCAACAACCAACAAATCAAGTAGTACCATCAAGGACAGCGAATGAGGAAAACCTGTCAGAATTTTGATACAGAGGTCCTAAAAATAGAATTAATCTCCTGACTGCTCTACAGCAACACCTGCTGATCAATGAGGATTTCACCCCTTTTGCTTAGAGTCTCTTCATGGGACACATGGTTAGCCTATAAAGGAGGGAGATTATTTTATAAAGTTAGTACAAAATATACACAGATTTTCTAGCTTGCAAAATCTCATTCATATTCTACTGACTAACCAGGATTCCCCTTCACTGAAGAGTTAATCTGTAGATTTAGCACCCTAAGGAAGAGCACAAGTCATTTCTGGTTGATGCCTGGGAAAAACCTTGTATGGAAAAGAAATGGATAAAATTAGAAATGTGAAAAAGGACATTTTCACTGAAAGGGAAGCCTTTTGGAGAACTCTGGCTAAGATTTATGGCTTCTGAGCTATTACAAACCATAATAAAATAAAAGCAAAAGATAATTGAAAAAAGTCTATTTTCTCCTAGTCTAGGTGGGTTAATAAATTTTTAAAAAGAAAAAAAAAGAACTGCCCCAAATGCTTGAGCCTCTTTTCAGCTTGTTAAACAAAGCAGGAGAAGCCACATATCCCAAAATAAACTATAAAAATAGATTGCTATTGATTTATCCCTTCCTAAAACATATTCCTTGAGAGATGTGAAAATAAACCTAATATAGCAACTAAGACTGTCAGGATAGGAAGTTTAGAATATATATTTTTAACTTGCACTTTGCATTTCCTATAATTCAATACTTAATCCATAAATTTGCATTAGCATATGATTAGTAATTCAATTTAAAGGCATCTTTGCACAAAAGCCTTTTTCTTAGAATGGTAACTTTGCCAAGTGCATCTTCAATCTACATGTTTGAATAATTTCTGCAGACAAGTAATAGAGACACTAGCTGTATTAGCATAATCAATACACAATTTACTGAGTTACCCAGACAGAACAGAAATAAAACGTGTGCGCCATTATTTCAGTACCTACAAATGACTGTAATTTCTGGAAGTCTCTCTCTACTTTTCTTTTCCCTCCTCCTCATGGCCACATAAAAAGCAAGAGGACATTCATACCGCCACCATCTACAGGTAGATATTAAGTATGATTAGATAGATTAATCACATAGCAGAAGGCAAATTTAAGATGTGGAAATACATCTCTGTAAGGGTTCAGTCAGGATACAAAACTGAAATTAAAGAAGTTATACAGTAGTATTAAATGCAGGATCACATGTCAATGCGTCAACTGCTAGGGCTACACCTTCCTCCGCTTTCTTCTCTCCCTAGGTACCACTGGTGCTCTAGGACTCACCTTTTGAACTCTTTTGGCCAACACATGCGAGCGCAGGATTTCATCACCCCTGGCTATGCCACATGTAAGCAGCAATTCAGTGGGTGACTCCTGGAAGTCAACGACCATTTCAGGCTGCTTCATAATGTCCCTCAAGATAACTGTCATTCATAAAAGTTCAGAACTACTAAGAAAGTATTGTTTCCTGAACAGCTTCACCTAGTATCAATACACGTCTACCAGCTACTAGCCAGTAACCTGCTTACCATTTTGACTCCCAAATGTATATGCACCCAATAGCTTTAGTGTGAGAACAGTCAGAAAAAGAAATGCATTGGCATATTATAATTTCAAATATCTACATTCCAGAACTCCATTGAAAATTAGTTCTGTGTGTGTAGCCACAACTGTACAAAAATCCAATTAATCATATGCATGAATATTTGTATTTCTGGTTTGTTTTCCTTTGTGCTGTGACATACCCCTTTCCCTATTTCTACCCTCCCCAGTATTGTAATATTCTCTTGATACTTGGAAATTATTATTTTCCTTAAAAGATTCCTGTTATATAAAGTATTTTTCTTCTTGTATTTGCTTTTTCCAGAAGACAAAGCCCCTCATAGCATTCATATTTTTTACTCCTCTCTTTAGTCTATCCCAACAGTGAGCTTGGGGGTTTTTTTCCCCTAATATTCTTCTTGTAGAAAGACTGAATTAGGAGTTCCCAATTAGACTGCAGTGGTTGGAAAATATTATTATTATGCTAAAATAAAGTATTTTCCTAGGCAGCACATAAACATAAAAGTAATAAATATACTTAAGTGGAAAGAAATTATGCTTAAGAAATCTTTGGATATTCTTCCAACCCTTGATCTCAAGGATGACAGTATCCAAATGTGACATCCTAAAGACGTCCAGTTCTACATAACATTGTGTGCAGAAAAGGCAGAAGGTGCTCTTTCCTGCAGCAGAGGGAGAATTCTACAGAAACCCCAAAGCTAGGGGTGGGGGGGCATATCTTTTTCTGGATAGCTGAGGTAGTAGATTAATTAATCCTGCCCAGAATGCTAACTTTGCCTCCCTAATCATGCATCTTTTCACAAGCTTAAGCCACATCTACAGATACTCATATTTTTATTGCTTAAACTAAACTAGTAACAGTATGATATATTTTAAAAAGTACTTTTCTCCAAAGAATCTTAAAGCTTTTTATAAACCTCAGGTAAATTCCAGACATCCCTAAGACTCTCTATCATGCAATGTAACAGATTATAATGGATCTCCGAGTCAAATTGAGGACGATGGTGAGAATTAGCAAAGCAAGAGGGAATCTCTCTGGGAGTCAATTCTTAGTACCGGGGTCAGGACTTTCAGCTGTCCTGCCTGTCTCAAACTGAGTACTCCACCTCCTTTCCTGACAATGTGACTGTGGCATCCAGTCCATTTTGAGGAAAGACAGAAGTTAGGAGGCTAAGATAAATTTTAAGCCTAATTACCAAACCCAGTACTTAACATGAATGCTTTCAGAGTGATTCCTCTCGGTATACTGAAGCTATGTATCACCTAAACTTTCTTACTCTCTCAGAGGGCCATAGCTAAGGATTTCTGGCACTCCTACAGACCTCTATTTTCACCTGTGCTTAGAAAACAGGAAATTCATTAGACGCTGTCTACAAAAGCCTAAACTCGGCAAGAGAGAGCAATTTGAATCAAACTGACGCATGGATCACAGAACCTCAAAGTAACCAATATTACACACGTCTGAAGACAGGTGATATAAGGAAGGGCTATGAGCCCTTATGAGACCTAACAGTAAAGGTTACCGTAGATGATCATTGCCTTTGAAAGTTAAGTCATTTATTTATGTGCCTACAATGAGGCACTTAAGTTGAGGAGTTTGGGTTGTCTGACACCATTCCAACACCAAAACAAAATACAGCTGCGCACTTTGGCTCTATTACCTAAAGACACATATTTATCTGAGTCAAAAAACCCACCTCCTTTCAATTGAGATTATCCCTGCTTTACCAGAGATCTCCGTCTATTGTGTACCAGGGTTTTATAAGTCTCTTCTTGATCCTTCAAACTCTCTGCTCTGTTCTACATGACTTTCTACCCTGTAGAACCTGGTCTATATCCACAAAGGAGCTTAGAAGCCCAAAAATTAGTGAGGGGATGCTGCACCTAAATTGCCAGAAGTTCTGCTCAGATGCCAGTCAGGTCAGGCAGTACCTATGGTTTTATCATCCAGGCTTTCTCAGGGCTGTGCAGCTCAATGCCGAAATCAATCCAAAGCCCCACCACAGCTGGCTACTGGAAGATTAAATATTCTCCTACCTGCCCTGGCTTTGGACGCAGTCTTATGGGCTGGTTCTTCAGAGTTTACATACCCTTCCCTGGTTGCTACAAGATACTGGCAGAAAATGTGTGGGTTGAAATACCTCTTCCTTTCCTCCTCTTGCCCACACGCACTGGTTAGATCACTCACCCAGGATGTGGGTGGCACCAGCTCAACTTTCTTCTCTATCAGAAGGATGTGTACTCATGTCATGAGTTTCCTAACAAGGAGCACTTACCCTCAGACTTGAGGTGTACTCATTCATTGCTGTTGAAGCTGCCATACCTCATCTACAATATTCACTGAACTAGAAAGAAGGAGAATTAGCATGATACCTCACCCTTGTGGTTAGGGCACCCACATGGGAAGTGGGACACATGGACTCCAGTTCTAGTTTCACTGAAATAATTCATCAGAAGTAATACTGCAGTAAGCACTTGGCAGGCAGGACCCAGGTCTCCTCTTTCTCCAGTGGTACTCCAGCCATTAGAGTCATGAGTCTTGTGTATGAGCGCTCCTTCTCATCCTCTTGTCCGACAAATACTTAATTACACTTTTGAAAAGGGAAATGTCATTGACAAAAGTAAAAGGGCAACTCACACTCATAGCACAATATGCTGCTGTGTAATGACTGATGTACTCCCTGTGAGATTCAGATTTGAACACCTTTAGACAAAGCACAGAACAGAAACCCCACCTCTCACATCCTAGCAGAGCAAATAACTTTCCCTCTTTAGTAAAGGGGAGAGGAAGAGCAGCAGCACAACCCTTCAATTCCTTCTAACTTGGGAGGAAAGGAATAACCCATCCCACATCTCCAAAAAACTGGATCAGATAAGTGACTGCTATGAGATACCCTATTGCACTAAGACAGACACCTACATCTAGGACAGGGGAGGAGCTAAGACACACTATTCTTTCCAAGCTTTTCCTACTGTCTCCTTAAGGTAGTTCCTACTTAGCAACATCCATAAACCCTAATCTACCTATGAATTATATAAAGAATCCAAGCACCTGGTGCAAGATGACTATTCCACTAGGCAACCAGGCACCTGTAAACAAAGCACTGCAGTCCTAGTGTCTTGCAGCATGCAAGTCCTTTCTTTGGACCTAGCCTTAGAGCTTTCTGACCTTTCTCCATTGATTTACATTTGTATCTGGTGAGCAAGTCTTCTGCTCAACAGGTTCACCAGAAATCGCAAACCGAATCTTTTCCTATGCTCTAGCTCTTTGTAAGTCACGTAATGCAATCCCTTCCCAGCACTTGCACGCACAGACCAATAGCAACCCATTTCCTCCTCCCATCTTCAGAGTGAAAACGTTACATCAGGCATGGATCCTGACATCCTGTTGTCCTGGAACCAGTGAATCAGAAAGTTCCTTCCTCGCAATTGTATTCTTTGGAAGTGGAAAATAATTAACTTCCCCACCCCCTCCTCCTTCCTACTGCCACTATCAAAGTTAGAAATTCACTTGACTCCATCCGGAAAAAAAAACCCCAGCCATCATAATTCAGTGCCAGAGAAAGTTTTGTTGATCAAAGCATAGCCTAGTCTTCCCAAGGACACTGCCCCACTACATCACATCATCCAGTCCAGCAACACAGCAGGTATTTTATTTTTGTTTTTAAAGTTCCTTTCAAGAAGTTAATGAGTCAATAATGGAAGTTGAACTTGATAGGTTACCAAAAGAAGTGAAAAACAAAAAAATAAAACTAAAAAATGAATTATCACGGAATTCATTGTTTGAACTATATTTTCCTGGCAAAACACAACCTAATAATAGTAAGGGCACAACGAGTTTCAGGGACAGTATACAAAAGCCATCTATTGTGCAGTTAACTAGGACATTTAGACTAAAAAGTGCTCTAGCTTTTCCACACTCGTGTGTAGCACTGAGAGTCTGTATGAGAAACTAGGAGGGAGATTTTTGCACTTCCTGTTAGGCAAGGACAAAATTCCTGTTCCAGGTTATCGCCTTGCATGAGCGAATAAGCTCTCCAAAAATGGGGTTTGGGAAGGAGGGAAAACACCAATACCCTCACTATCAAGATCCTGTCCATTCGTCCTCAGGGCAAAATTAGTTCTGCTTCAGCCAAGAGGCGGATTATGACTAGTACTTTCAAATTTGTAAGAAGGCTAACTAGTTACTGATACTGTATTTTGAAAGGAACTATAGTAAGCCCCTGTCACATCAAAAAAGAAGGGAGGGCAGGGGAATCGCTATACCAACAGATATATAAATGACTTTAAGAAATCCTGAAGGACTAAAAATCCTAACCTCAGAAAGAAAAATTGCACCTAATTGCACCTATATTTAAAAGTTAAAGTATCAGATCCATCACTTACTCAAAAAACACCCCTCTGTCTTGCTCCCATGATAAAAAAGAGGGCGAAAAAAAACACAACAAAAACACATCCCCCCAAAATCTAAAATTTCATTCGGCATTAATTGTGCAGAATTGGTAAGTAACAATCCTGCAACCCTTTTGAGTACACATTATACGGATTTGACAGTACAAAGAAAAGTTGCAGTATAGTGTGCACAGCATCACTCTAGCTAAAGGAAAATCTAAAAGGCTCAAATGTGCACACACCAGAAGAACATGGATAACCTAGACTAAAGCCTGAAAAAGGAGGAAAAAAAAATCCTCTACACCTTTTTCTCAATAATTATGCCGTATAGAGGGGAAAAAAGTGTTTGAAACTGAAGGAATGTGAAGTGGGGAAAAAAAGTGTGACCACTGTTAACTAATATAGTAAATACAGAGGACAATGGTCCTGGTTCAAAAATCCACTGGAAGAGGGCAATTTTGTGCGGTCTTACTAATGTGTGCACAGAAGAACATAAAGCAGGGTTTTTTTGGAAAGTAGGAGGGCTGAATGAAAATGTTAATTATAACATGTTGTAATAAGGATACCCCCAAGATCAGCCCTATCTTTTTTGCTACAGCGTAGTCCCTAGGCATATGGCTAACTACTCCTTGATCATTATCCTGGCTAAAACTAAAGCTACTGAAGTTTAGGAGACTCATATCTAACAGAATTTCTTTCATCTCTAATAATTGCTAAACTAGCATAATTACTCATACTTGAGGTGAAATAGAACCCAAGTTGTCTAAAATTAAAGTTAAAACAAAAACAAACCTCACCACCTCTTTCGGTTTTTGCACATTCATCTTTTGTCAGCATCCTATGCCAAGTGTTGCATTAAGATTTAAAACTATTTAAAAGCTTCTCTTGTGCTATCTGACTTTTGTAAAGAGAGCAACTAAAAAACTTTAATGCTTTGTAGTAACACAGTGCAAAATATATTTGAAAACAGACACATACATTTTCACAGCATCAAATAAAACAGGCCCAATTCTTCGTAGATCTGTGTGTTGTCCCTTCAGGGAAAAATATACATACATACGTATATATGCCACAGTTCTGATTTAAGTGAAATAGTGCATTTTCCCCACCCCCAGCTGGGACTGATTTTGAGCTCAGGTAGCCCTACAGGAACCAATGGAAACCGTAAAATACAGCTGGGAAAAGATGCTAAGAGGTCTGTCTTAAGGCATGAGCATTTATACTATATTTTAATCAATATAAAGAAACAACTCCAAGTATCTTATTTTCCATGTTTTACACAGAAAAAAACACTGAATCCGTATGGTCTATATAAAATGTTAACAGTTCTTCTAGATCCTTTCCTCATGCACAGTTATTCAAAAGGAAGATTTTTTTCCAAAATGCACGAGTTTCAAAATACTGAATTGTGTTTCAGAACAAAGAAATGAGAGCTATTAAACCAGTTGTAAATTAGACTCAACAAATTACAGAGCAACATAAAGCCTTTCAAGACATCTTAGATCATGGCGGATAACATTATCCTACACGTTAGATAAGTGCCTCCATACTGACAGCTTCCCTTGTTACACAAGTTAACAGCAACTCAGGAAAACAAAATCAAACCAAACATGCAGTATTTCTAAGCCTCTTAATATTATCTTTGCCACAAGATTTCACCTTTATGGAAACTAGTAGTACAACCAGTAGCTGTGCAGACGCAGCTGTTTAGATGTTCACTCCTAATAGTACCTGCTCCTAAGTAGACGGTGATGGTCAATGTAACTCATGCTAGCCCCGAAAAGACTGGGTAGCATTACTGTAATCCTACTGCTAATCAAGACCATCAATACCACTATGCAGTGCCAAAGCCAATGACTATTACTAAAGGTTAGGGATGTTTTTGTTGTTACAGATTTTTTTAATATATAAAGGAGCTGGGGCATGCTTTGGCAAGTCAGAAAGAGAACACTATAAATAGCCTGCATTATAAAAAGATGCTAATCTGAAACTCTCTTTGTAATTTGTTTTTTCATGTACTCTTTTTATGTTCGATATCTTAATTTTTGCCCTTTTTTGGATGGCCAAATAGAAGCCAGCAATCCACTCATGCATCAAACAGATGTTTTTGCTTTTCAGGCCAAATGGAATCTTATGAATTTTTTGTTCCCTCCCTATAAAATGATGATGCCAAAATAACACAGTTCCTGAAAACGGCCCGTTCAGAAGAAGTTCTTTGGACCGGTAATACTGAAACTTTAAGTCAAGTTCACAGAAATCATGCCAATACTAATTGCTGGGTTTGTTTATGCTGCATTGATTATAGTCTAATCAGCAGACAATCTAATGACTTTCGAGTCTAGTCCATGCCATTTAGAAGCCGGGGAGGGTTGGGGCTGAGAATAAACATTCAAATAGTTGACAGATACACAGAAATGTAAAGGCTACTGTTTGAAGGGGATCCGAATGTCAAATTCTCTCTGAACTACTGCTGCTATTAAGTAAGATTTCTGGTTTAATCCACTGCTGTTCTACCTTCCTTGGTACACCACCACACCACCTGCACCTCTGGATGAGAAACATCCTTTCGCTTTGAACGAAGACTTGAGAAAACGAGTCACATTAAAACACAGGTACATTTATTCAGTCCACCAACACTCTGCATGAATTGAGTTGCAGTTGTAAATTCAGCCAGGATGGAAAGAGTACCTAGGTTTCCTCAAAAAGAGGGAACAACTTGAAGAGACACTCCGGGCTTGCCAAAATATTTCAAGATACAAGCCTTCTTTAAGCAGAACATAGAAATGTAAAACATAGCCGATACATTTTTCCTTCTCATCTTTCTAGGAACCAACATTCAGTAATTTTATTTCTGCAGTCAAATGTGGGATACAAAATTACAAAGAGTAAAAATTTACTTTGGAGTAATAACAAAATATTTTTATATTTTTTTCAAAAAGAAATCACTTTCAGAGATCAACACTTCTATTAAATGCGTGGGGCTGTTCTAGTTTCTTTGTGTCGGCTTATCTAACACCTACAATTTAGGTGATTTTTCACGGGTGATTTTAGCATAATGGCTATTACCTGACTTTAGCTTAGAGAAACCTGGGTTTAACCTTTAGTAGGACTACATTTTCATTCAGGTTTGTAAAAAGAATACCTGGTTTTCTTTGCAAGTGACTATATTTTTGTAACTTTGTTTCTAAACAAAGTTTCTCATCAAAAGCCGGTAGTAAGGGCAAAATAAAAAACCTCAAGCCCTCCCAAAACTAAAACCCCATAAACCAGAAAGGGGAGGGAGGGGGGAGGCAGTCAGTAACCTAAGTGTGATATCTACAAAGCATGCCAAGTCACAAAAAAAGGTTTACCATTCAAATGGCCAAGTTAAACAAGATACAACCGAGCTGCTCTCCCCCCCTCCCTTGCTTTCTCATCTCAGGGGGTCTCCAGCATGGTTTTACTTAGGGAATGGCGTTGCCCTGAGGCATTAGGAGTTTAAGGAGTCATACCAATTGCCCTTCTTCAACACTCTTCATTTGCACAGTGGCTCTTTTGGGGCTTATACACGGGTATCGTAGCTCTGACTTATCTTTCCCCACCTGCTTTTCTCCTGCTATCCTCCCTCCCTCACCAAATGCATTAGGTGATTTTGATCAGGTCAATGATACCTAATAGATTTTTTTTTTCAGAAACTAGCCAAGGAAATGGGATAAATTAATCAGCAGAATGAAATATAGGTCAGGACTGATGAGTTTGATGCAACTGATCCTTTCTCTGCCTACAAGAACCCAGCAGTTGAACTTTAATTCCTCCATCCTGAAGTAAAATAAGATATTCAAATTACGGTTTTTCAGAAAGTTAAATAATTTACTCTCCTTTTGAGACTTCTTTTTGCCACAACCCTGTAGTATATTTGTAAGAGACAGTGCTTTTCACAGAAAATAATTACAATCTTATTTTTCCTTGGAAAGATGTTTTTATTATTTTTAAATTGGGAGAGGCTTATCTAATGTTAGCCATGTCTTTTTTCTTTCCTAGGTCCAAATCTGAGATGCAATCACCAGCAAGAGTTGGGGGACAGTCAGACCAAAGTTGGCAAGAAACCAAAACGGGGGGGGGGGGGGGAATAGAAAAGGAATGTAAACAGAAAACAGGGTAATTCAAAAAAGTGTATTTTCAAGAAATAGAAGAAATTTAGTCATTAGCAAGTTCTTAACACCCACCATTTCAGATGAACGTTAGTTTCATGCATTCAATATAAAAAACTCGATTGTCATTTTGTTTTAATGTATTTACCTGCCTTGTATCAGTATTCCCCTAAGATATAAGTTTCAAATTAAGTTATCAAAAGTGACAGACATATCAAAAATATCTCTTATATCTTCCCCCCAGAAAGGGTTGCTAAGTACATGACAAATTGGAAATGTAATGTGTAACTCCATATTTTATTTAGATGTAAAACAGCACTCATGAGTTTAAATAACTCATTTACATACATTCAAAGAATCATTTTTCAGAGAAGCTATTTAAAATAGTGTTTATTTTTAAACCGTAGAACTATATTTTGTACTGACTAAATCAGTAATACTTAAGAAATAAGGAATTTAAATAAATGCTGCACTGGAGGTACAGTTGAAATTCTCCTTGCAACATTACTTACAGCTTTTGTTTGTTCACTAAAAATGAAGATGTAATAATTGATGGGCAGACTCTTATCAATGAATATAAATGCTACATCTGTGCAAGCATCCTTCAACTTCTCAGATGAATCGCACTATTAGCCCTTTCAGAAATCTTACAATCGGACTGCTGTCAGAATACTATTAATCCACTCAAAAATGGACATGATTCAAGAAAAATAAAACAGGGAAAATGAAAAAGATTTTTGAACAAAGGCCACCAAGAATGATAACCTACTCCCCAAAGGTAATTAGTGCAGCAATAATTACAGATGATGATTGATTTACTGCCTCGTTTTAGTTGAAAAATAGTAAATAAGACACTGTAAAGAAATCTCTATCATCTCTACCCTGAACATTAAGCGGTTTTCTTAAGTCAGTAGTGTATTGTCAGCAAATCCAAGCTACTCCATCTGAATCGTACAATGTTGCTGTTTTCTCATTTTAGGGACTCCCAGGCTACTGGCAGATAAGGAAGGCAAAGCCCATACCTCCACATAAAATGGAAGCTGTATCTTTTGTTTTAATTTAAGTGTGATGTTTACAGGAAGATATTTGAAACAAACCTCCTCTCTGTAACGCATCTAACAAACAGCTACGAGTAAAACACATCCAATGCCTAACAGGAGAACAATTTCCTCTATTTGCCAATTAATTCTGAACGTTTATTCCTTTGCACTTAAATACTTGGAAGTCTAAGACTACCCTTCAGTTAAAGTTTCCCAGCATCTTTTTTTGCAAATATGGCTAATTGGTCGCTCTCCTACTGGCTCTAAAACTCTTACGTGCACGTAAATAAATCCTCCCCGGGAAGCTCGGAATATAAGTGCGTGCCCAAGCAACAGAACTTTCATTGTGGTATCATTTTTAAAAGGTAAGGGAAGAGCGGCTCGTTTGTTCTTCACAAGATGCCAAACAAAAGCACTACTGAACCGCACAAACTTCGGTAAACTAGATACAGACGGCAGCAGCAGGTAAAGCAGTAAATTCAAGGCGTCCTTTATTACTTTTTAAAATATCTGGAGAGTTTAAAAAAAAATAGAAGAAAAAAAGAAAAGAAAAAAGAATTAAAGCCTGCTCTAAAGCTCCCTGAAGTCAAGGGGAAGACTTTGAAAAGGGAACTCCTGGAAAGAGTTGTTTCAAGCGAAGGGAGCGCAGTTTTTTGCCAGGTCCTCCTGTACAAGTCCATAAAAGCAGACCCCGCTCCTGCTTTCTAACTATGAAATTGCGCTGGTTTCTAGGCACTTAACTCCCGGTGCACGCCAGCCCAGCCGAGAAGAAAACAAGGCCTGCCGGCAGCCACGAAGCGGCTCAGGATCGCATCCCCGACCGGGGGCTCGCCGGGCTCCGCGCTGCCGGCACGGGCAGCCCCCCGGGCCGCGCGAGTTGCCCTCAGCTCCCCAGGCCTTTCTCCCTCGGCCCCCTGCCCGCCCCCACCCCCCCAAAAAGTAGACAACTTATAGATGTTCTGACCTGACGCAACCCAGGCTTTATTCAACTTCACTGCAATGTACAGACCAACCCGGGAGGAACGCGCCCATCCAGGGAGAGATGTGTATCTGAGGTGACAGCCACCCTCGGCCTCCTTCCCCGCTGGCAGGCGGGGAGAAGCCCCTGCCCGCCCGGCCGCCGAGGCCCACGGCTCCCGGCTCCTCGGGGGGCGGCCAACGGCTCCCGGGCGGGGGGGGGGGGGGCGGCCAACGGCTGCCCGCTCCCCGGGGGGCGCGAGCGGGCGGGCGACACCCCGCGCCGCGGCGGGCTGAGGGGCGGCGGCGGCGGCGAGGGGCCCGCCGGGCCGGCGGGGGGCGGCCGCGCCAGGCCGCGCGGGGCGGGGGAGGAGGGGGCGCCCCGGCCGGGACGCTGCCGGCCCCGCCACAGCCGCACAAGCCGCCCTTTGTCCTCCTCCGGGTCCCGGGCTCCCCCCCGCCTCCTCCGCGGGCCCGGGACGAGTCCCCGCGACGTGGGGCTCCGGGGCGCGCTCCCTCCCCGCTCCCCTCGGTACCACCGCCCCCCCCCGCTCCCCTTATTTATGCATTTACGCGCGTGTTTGTTTATCCAGCCCCCCCGCCGCCGCCGCCCCTCACACATGCCCCCTCGGCGGCGAGGGGCCGCTTCACGTGACAGCCGGCGCCACATTCCTCCACAGCCCCAACTCCGGCCCCGCGCGGGGAACTTCGGCCCGCCCCACCCCCACCCCGCCGCCCCGCGCGCGCCCCGAAACTTCCCTCGCCCGCCGGGACCGCAGGCACGGGACCTCGCCGCGAACGGGGCGGGGGGCAGCCCCCAGCATTTTCTGGCATTTATTTAAAAAGCACCGTTGTCGGCGGGCGGCTGCGGCGCCGCGCTGCTGCTGCTGCTGCCGCCCGCGCCCGCGGAGGGAGGCGGGCCGGGCCCGGGGCTGCGGGGCTGCCGGGCTGCCGCAGCGGGCTGTCACCGCGGCTGCCGGCGGCAACTTTTCCAGCGCGGCGAGTTTGGGTCGCACCGGCCGCTTCGGGTCGGGGTCTCTCCCACACACCCCCCCACCCGCCCATCTCTATTTTGGGGTTGTTAGCGGCGAGGGCGGTCGCTTGTGCGGGGGTCCGGGCATGCCGGCGGCGGGGGCGCGGAGGGAGCCGCGCAGCGCCGCGGAGCCGGGCTGGGGC